>NC_090726.1:161213276-161260776 GCF_036898095.1 Palaemon carinicauda
CAAGGATATACGAACAAATGAAAATAGAGATTCATTCTATTATCTAATAAAAGGATGTACAGAGAGAGAGAGAGAGAGAGAGAGAGAGAGAGAGAGAGAGAGAGAGAGAGAGAGAGAGAGAGAGAATACAAGTATTTGTATAAATAGCAGGGGTATATAATTCGAGAGAGAGAGAGAGAGAGAGAGAGAGAGAGAGAGAGAGAGAGAGAGAGAGAACTACGCATCTGTCAAACTCAGTCTTGCAGACGACGCCATAAGGATGACGTCATCATTTAAAGACCGCTATTTTCATTGTTTGGAAAAATGATTGACTATTTTTTCTTTCTACAACCTTAGGTAACATTGGCCTTGCTATAATGTTCCCGAGGGCGTTGTGGAAACACAATGTACATACGAACTTCAAGTAAACAAACGCATACATTATAACTTCTATACATCTTTGGCATCTTTGGCTTCTGTTTTCTTGTTCTCCACTTACTTTTTGTTCTTTCTATCACCTTATGTAACATTGGCATTGCTATAAAATTCCAGAGGACGTTGTGAAAGCACAATCAACATACAAACTTCAAGTAAATAAACACATGCATTAAAATTTCTATATGTCTTTGGAGACTTTGTGATGTGTTCGTAGGTGGTAGTTTTCATTACCTACCCTCTACCAATGTCTTTCATTTCTGCCAGAGGTACGAGATTTCGAAACATGAGAGAGAGAGAGAGAGAGAGAGAGAGAGAGAGAGAGAGAGAGAGAGAGAGAGAGAGAGTTGAACATTGTTATTATAGTATTTGTATAAATGGGAGTTTTAAATAATTCGAGAGAGAGAGAGAGAGAGAGAGAGAGAGAGAGAGAGAGAGAGAGAGAGAGAGAGAGAGAATACAAGTATTTGTATAAATGGCAGTGGTAAATAATTCGAGAGAGGGAGAGAGAGAGAGAGAGAGAGAAACTGCGCACCTGTCTAACTCAGTCAGGCAGACGACGCCATAAGGATGACGTCATCATTTAAAGACCGCTATTTTCATTGTTTGGAAAAATTATTGACTATTTGTTCTTTCTACAACCTTAGGTAACATTGGCCTTGCTATAATGTTCCCGAAGGCGTTGTGGAAACACAATGTACATACGAACTTCAAGTAAACAAACGCATACATTATAACTTCTAAACATCTTTGGCAACTTTGGCTTCTGTTATTGTAGTAGACTTCGTTCATCTACACTCTACAAATGCCTTCCATTTCTGCCAGACGTACGATAGATCGAAATATAAGTGAAAAATCGCTATATATATGCAAAATTACACACAAAGACGATTTTGTCAAACTAAGTCATGCAGACGACACAGTATGGATGACGTCATCATTTAAAAACCTCTATATCTTCGTTATTTGTAAAAATAATGGGTTGAAACTTCTGGAGAGCATGTACGATATGTTTCTCTATACAGAGAGACAATAAAACGATTTTTGAATTTTTCAAGTTGGTATGCCAAAATACCACCGCGGACGGTCCCCTTAAGTAAAGACAAAACAAATAATGGCTGCCAAGCGAGGACAAAGACAGAGACGTCTGTCCCAGTCCGAGCCAAAAGTGAAAGTGAGCTTCACCGGTGTGTGAGGGGGGGGGGGTAGCTAACTACCACTCCCCTACCACCCCGCTAACTAGCGCGGAGGTAATACACCCTCGTTAAATTCTAATGGCTCGCCATTTCAGCTACGCTAAAAGGTAAACCCAATGTAAATAGCGTGGTTTGTATTTCGGTTACGGAACAATTAATTATTTAACAGAAATTCCCTAGGGATGAACTCCGAAGAGGAACCCCAAGGGAACAACATAAAATAAGTATTGCGCCAACAAAAAATTAATTATTTAACAAATTCCTTAGCAAGGAACTCCAAAGAGGAACCCCGAGGAACAACATAAAATTAAGTATTGCACTCTTCCTGCCCAAGTCGACATCCACGGGAGAAGGGGGGGAGCGTAGTAACTGTAATAAAAACAGAATTACAATTATTTAAATCAGCTAAAAATATTCACTAATAGTGAGAACCCCTGACCCTCCGAAGGGAAGTGTTCCCCACGGAGAAAAGCTGAAAATGGATTTTCATTATACTGTAAAATGAAATTTTATTGCATACTTACCGAACAATTATATAGCTGTAGGTTCTCTACGACGGCAGACAATAGATTCAAAACTACCGCGGTTGCACTGCCATCGCTGATGTAGGTGACGTCATCTCCCTCCAATCGAGGGAGCTATAGGTACAACTGTCCAGTTAACCTCAATTCGTTCTGTCCAGCCATCCATTAGTGGGGAGGGGGAGGGCTTTAATTAATAATTGTTCGGTAAGTATGCAATAAAATTTCATTTTATAATGAAAAACCATTTTCATTGCAGTGTCTTACCGAACAATTATATAGCTGATTACCGATTGCAAGGATGGGGGCTGTGGATGTAAGTTTTACTTCATCAATAACATAATTATTGAAAATAAAGTAAGCCCAAAAGCACTGTTAGTGCCTGTTGTACCTTACCTTGTAAGAGAGCTCATCTTACATAGTAGAGGACTTGGAATATGGAGTGGAAGATCCTCTTAGTCATGGTGTTCACCGCTGACTTAACGAAGATACAATAAAATATTGCCCTTGCCCTGGACTAAGACCAGAAAATAACCAACATGAAAAAACTGTCACCTACACCGAAATAAAAACCTTTACCCACCAAAACTAACACTAAAATGACTGGTGAGTTGTTATGACCAATTCTTAAATACTTCAAAAGTTTATTTCCGCCAGATTCCGGCACATAACATATTTAATTTATTGTCCTTTTATCACTTTATACATACAGTATATAGCTTTAGCTTTAATAATAATGATCTTCAGCAGAAACATTAGAGTGGAATAATAAAACATACGAAAACATTTTAAATAATTATTAACGAAAGAAAAACCCATAAACGTATACTGTAAAGGAAGAAATGAAAAAAAGTTACAAACAATCCAATTGAAAGTTACAATAGTTAATGAAATTCTGAAAGTTACAGTTTCTTGAACGGAGGTGAGGCAAGTATTATGTAATTAATAATACTGATCCAAATGATCAGGGGGACACCCCACGGGAACATCAGCAAGAGGGACAAAACACATGGTTGCTACCAACAGTCAACAGCAGGGCTAACTTCCTCGTTGAGGCGAATCCTCATAACTACATCGTCCGGGAACATATACCGTGCAAGTCCATTGAAGCATTCAGCTTCCACAAAGCACGCTTTCACCATAAATTCGCTACCTTCGTAGCCAACGATGCACGATTCCCAGGACGATCACCGAAGTATACCCAAAATCACACTCGCAACGCACAATTATTCGAACGTCCACTCTCGTCTACTACAGAGTTCCGTGTCCCGCCTGAAGTACACCTCACGCCTCCAACGTCACCTGCTGTAACAGTAATATTGACATATGATTAGGGAACTATGGTATTTAAAGAATATGAAATAACCCAAAGCAGTAGTTTTGGAAAGAATTATTTCTTACAAACTATTACGGGATCGTAACATCCCCACCCTTAACAAAAAATCACATTAATTTTATCAAAGTGAATGCTAGCAAGCAAAATAATCTTAGTAGCAGATTTCTTTCCAAACCTTATCTCCACAAAGAAAAACAAAGTTGCACACAATAATTCCTTCACAATAGTCAAGTAAAGTATACAATCTACAGACTAAACAAAACATAGGGAACCTTACAAAATTTCCAATAGAAAAGCAAGCAGATTAATTACATATACAAAGCAAACATGCGGAATAACATCATTACACTCTAGACAGGGCATCTGGTATATTGTTATCTTTGCCATGAATGTGAATACTTGCAAATTATAATCCTGCAAAAACATTGCCCAGCGGGTAAGTCTACGATTTTTATTATTGAACTGCTGGATATATTTCAGTGGATTGTGATCTGTATATATTATAACTTTACCACTCTGAGCACCAATATATGCTTCGAAATGCAGAAGAGCTAATATAAGAGCAAGAGCCTCTTTTTCTATCACTGAATACTTAACCTGATGCTTATTAAATTTTTTTAGAAAAATATGAAATCGGATGACTTACTCCATCCTCACACACCTGCAGCAGAACAGCACCTACCCCTTGATCCGAGGCATCTACCGCAAGGCTAAAAGGAAGTTCGAAGTTTGGTGCCCTGAGAACGTGACTAGAAGTCAATACACATTTAACTATTTCAAATGATTCTTTATATTTGTCACCACACACAAATTTGGAATGCTTTCTCAACAAGTTGGTTAAATGTGCAACAACATCTGAATAATTAGCAACGAAATGGCTGTAGTAACCAGCCATTCCTAAGAATCTCTGCAATTCTCTCCTTGATGAAGGTACAGGGAATTCTTTAATCTTTGCAACATTAACCTCTTTAGGAAGTACTTCACCTTTCCCAACTACATGACCCAAAAAGGTTACAGTAGCTTCACAAAAGACAGACTTACTGAGATTAATCACCAAACCAGCATTGGACAGAGCAGTTAACAATTCCTCCAAAATCACCAGATGGGTTTCAAAGTCATTAGAATAAACGATGATATCATCAATATAAACAATACAATTTTTTATTCCCCGAGTAACCATGGCCATTAATTGTTGAAAAGTGGCAGCGGCGTTCCGCATGCCAAAGGGCATCACTTCGAATTGATACAAACCATCAGCTGTCACAAACGCCGATACCTCTCTTGCTCGATTACTTAAAGGGACCTGGTAATATCCTTTTAGGAGATCAATTTTCGTAATGAACTTTGAATTTCCTACCTTATCAATGCAATCGTCAACACGCGGAATAGGAAAAGAATCTGCCTTTGTTGCTTTGTTGACCTTGCGATAATCAATGCATAATCGACTTTGTCCATTCTCCTTTGCAACAACTACAATTGGTGAGCTCCACGAACTGCTGCTGGGTGTAATTAAATTATTAGTTAGCAAATAGTTTATTTCCTTTTCAACAAATTCTTTCTTAACAGGATTTAAGCGATAAGGGGCTTGCTTATAATTGGCGTTTCACTCTCTAATTCAACATCATGCTGTACTAAAGTGGTCCTACCTGGTGTATCTCTGACAGTCTCAGGAAACTTCATTAGCACTTTCAGTAATCCATTAATTTGGTTAGTACTCAGGATAGGACTTCTACACACATTAGGTAACAAAACAGAATTATTACCCGGCCAAGCAAATTCTTTCTCCGGAGTTACACATTTCGAATTAACCTCCTCTGAAACAGACAAAACCCCTGCTTTCTCTCGCTCAAAGTACTTTTTTAACATGTTAATATGACATTGCAAATTACGATCAGGAAGCTTAATAATGTAATTCAAATCATTCACTTTGCTTAGAACTTCAAAGGGTCCCAAAAACTTATACTGTAACGAACCTCTTACACCCTGTGACAAAACCAGTACTTTATCTCCAGGAACAAAGACTCTTTCCTTAGATTTTAAATCATACAAAGACTTCATCTTACTTTGACTCTTCAGTAAATTACTCTTTGCTATTTCCCACATTTCATAAAGCTTGCCCTTACCATCATTAATGAAATCAGTAATGTTCACTTCGCTCGGCCCATTACCTTCCCAAACTTCTCTTAACAAGTCTAATGGATCTCTTACTTTATGAGCAAACACCAAGTTGAATGGAGCAAAATTTGTTGACTCATTTGGCATAGACCGTACTGCAAACAACAAATAAGGAAGATTTTCTTCCCACAAACCAACCTTTTCATTGCACATCTTCCGAATCATTGCCTTCAAAGTTTGGTGGAACCTTTCTACAATTCCCTTTGACTCCGGATGGTATGGAGTAGAAGGTTTATGCTCAATTCCAAAATTCTTAAACTGCTGCAGCAATAGTTTAGATAAAAAATTAGTTCCACGATCAGACTGGATGGTTTTAGGAAGACCAAACCTAGAAAAATAAGTGATCAAATGTTTGGCAATGACCCTAACTTTCTGGGACTTAAGAGGGATAGCTTCGGAATATCTGGTTAACCTGTCTATGATAGTTAGTACATACTCAGACCCTTCTTTCGAACGAGGTAAGGGACCCACAACATCAATGACTACATGCTCGAAGGGTTCTCCTAAAGAAGGAATGGGAGAAAGGGGAGCCTTAGGAATTACCATATTAGGCTTACCAGAAATTTGGCACTGGTGACACGTCTTACAATATTTCTTGACATCTCTTTTCAGACCTTTCCAATAGAAATTTTTCCTAACCCTATCAAAGGTTTTAGTAAGACCCAAGTGACCAGCAAACAAATCATCATGAGCTTTTCTTAATATACCATTTCTGAATTTAGAAGGTACAAAAATTACCCTATGCTTCAACAGATTTCCCTTTCGTTTCCGAATAGGAACAATTACTTTATAGAGAACTTCATTATCCACTTCATAATCTACTCCTTTACCCTCTTTCAACTTCAATTCTAATATTTTTAATCTCAATGTCTTCATTTTGAACCTTTACTAAGTCATCTCTATTCCAATTCATTACTTCTTCAGAGCAAATAGATTTATTGTTATTTACATGATCCAATGAATCTGCATTAAACAAACTCTCCAAATCAGGATGCTCAACTTCAAAATCGGTACTTTTGCCTGACCTAGTTGTCACAAGCACTGTTTCAGGTTTAGGTACTAACACCTGTGGATTGACAAAAACTGTCGGATTACAACTTACTTTACCTTGAGCAAGATCATTTGCCAAAACAACATCAACCTCAGGTATGGGGAGAGTATCAACAACTGCAAACTTAGCCTCCTTGGCAACAATGTCTGAAAAAAAATACAGTTCAACTACCGGGCAAGATATCCACTCGTTTCCAACACCTTTAATAAGCTTATGCTCATTCAACCACTTACTGCCCACTGGAATGGCTTTCCGTAGAATTAAAGATTGAGAAGACCCTGTATCTCTAAGTACATTGACATTATGACACTCTTGCCAATTTTCAAGTGTGCTGATTTTACCTTGAGATTTAAACCACTTAAAGTCGTCATCCGCTACCTGTTTATTATTAACAAGCATGGCAGAATCCCTTTTAGGACACTTAACAGCTATATGCCCATTTTTACCACAACAAAAGGAAGTTACCCTGCCCTGGTACTTGGATTTAAAATGCTTTTAGGGAGAAGCAGGACTACTCTTAAATTGATTACCATCATTAGCAGTTACATTAACCCCTGTAGGCAATTTAAGAGTTTCATAAGCATTATATCTACCTTTAGCAGCAGGCTTAGGATAACTATTATGTGTTATCACATACCCATCAGCTAACCGAGCAGCACTCACTAAATTGTCAATTTTCTTTTCATCTAAGAAAATGCAAAGGTCTTTAAGCAAATTGTGCTTAAAATTTTCCAATAACATTAACTGACACAATTTAGCCTACTCACTCTTGACATCGCTGGATCTCAACCAATTTTCAAAATGTTTCTCCATTTCATGAGCAAACTCCACGAAAGTTTGATTGGAGGATTTTCGACTGTCACAAAACTTTACTCTGTAGGCTTCAGGAACCATCTCAATAATCCTTAAAATGGCTTCTTTCACTTTAGCATAATCTTTACTATCTTCTAACGACAGAGAAGCCCAAACCTTTAGAGCCTTCCCGGAGAAAGCAGTCTGAGCCATGAATGCCCACCTATCCTCACTCCAATTGAAATTTGTCGCTACCTTCTCAAAAGCTATGAAAAATTCTATAACATCACTCTCGTCAAACTTTGGTCCGTACTTCAATATACGGGAATCTTCATTACCAGAAATGGGAGATTGGGAACCCGTCAGCCTGGCCAATTCCAACTCATGATCACGTTTCTGCTGTTAATTTTCTAACTGCTTCATACTAAGTTCATGTTCACGCCGCTTCTGTTCATCTTCAAACTCGAGTTTTTTCAAATCCAGTTTCAGTCGAAGCTTCACTACCTTACAGTCTTCATCGATTTCTTCCTTCAAAAGCTTGAAGTCAACGTCCACTCCATCCGGAACAAGATGCGCTATAATACCTTTCCTTATGTCATCATTAGTACTACTAACCGTAAAATCCAACTATAAATAATCCGACACAATCAGCAGTTCCGACTTTTTAATAGTAAACAATTTACTGCGCCAATTGTCTCTACTAAGAAAACGAGCGGTATTGTCATTAGTTTCAATTTCCATGTTTTAACCATTAATTACACAATCCAACCCAATGACACTGCTGAAGATCCCGCTGAGGATGCCAAAAATATGTTACGGACCAATTCTTAAATACTTCAAAAGTTTATTGCCGCCAGATTCCGGCACATAACATATTTAATTTATTGTCCTTTTATCACTTTATACATACAGTATATAGCTTGAGCTTTAATAATAATGATCTTCAGCAGAAACATTAGAGTGGAATAATAAAACATACGAAAACATTTTAAATAATTTTTAACAAAAAAAAAACCATAAACGTATACTGTAAAGGAAGAAATGAAAAAAAGTTACAAACAATCCAATTGAAAGTTACAATAGTTAATGAAATTCTGAAAGTTACAGTTTCTTAAACGGAGGTGAGGCAAGTATTATGAAATTAATAATACTGATCCACATGATCAGGGGGACACCCCACGGGAACATCTGCAAGAGGGACAAAACACATGGTTGCTACCAACAGTCAACAACAGGGCTAACTTTCTCGTTGAGGTGAATCCTCATAACTACATCGTTCCGGAACATATACCATGCAAGCGAAATTTAAGCATTCAGCTTCCACAAAGCGCGCTTTCACCATAAATTCGCTACCTGCGTAGCCAACGATGCACGATTCCCAGGACGATCACCGAAGTATAGCCAAAATCACACTAGCAACGCACAATTATTCAAACGTCCACTCTCGTCTACTGCAGAGTTCCGTGTCCCGCCTGAAGTACACCTCACGCCTCCAACGTCACCTGCTGTAACAGTAATATTGACATATGATTAGGGAACTATGGTATTTGAAGAATATGAAAAAACCCAAAGCAGTAGTTTTGGAAAGAATTATTTCTTACAAACTATCACGGGATCATAACATGAGTACTCCAGGTACATTGTACCCCCAGACTTCCCTTTAACTCATCAACCTTGATACAAGGTGAAACATAGGTTAATAGAGGGAGCAACCCCTATGTCGTTCCTCCCAACACCATGCCAGCTACTGAAAGCGGACCAAGAGACTTACAATCTGCAAACACTGTCTCGATTTCTTTCAAATAATGCGACGCAAACACTGATTTAGACCTCCAATAGGTAATTCGCTGGATAGAGGATAGTGACAAGTTGTGTCGAAAAGCGAGAGAAGTCGCTACCGCTCGAACTTCGTGTGCTTTCACTCTCAGTAAAGGAAACACTGCGTCGTTAGCTTGAGAATGTGCTTCTACAATTAACTCTCAGAAATCTCTGTTCTGCGGAGATATCTTAATACCCGCACGGGACATAAAAACGTTCTTCTTCTTCCTGGCCTATCAAATCTGTCAGGTTTTTTAGAACAAAATTTTGTGGCCATGGATTAGAAAAGTTGCGCGAATAATGTATGTGCGACGAATCGCAACATTACTTACTTTCACTTTTACGGGTTTAATTCTCGCCCTCCATCAGACACTAAGAGTCTGTTCAGGTAGGTCTTGATGTGTGAAAATAATCTCTTTCCAGTTTATATTTTGCTCTGTATCTTTTCAGTTATTAGCTAGCATTTGTATTCAGGCTTAATAGTTTCCTGATCACTATTATAACACTTTTCAAAGAGATAAGCCTTCAGGTTTTTCTTGAAAGCTGCCACATTATTGCCGAAAGAATTTTGATCGTTGACTAACTAATATTTTCATGAATGAGAGCGAACATGTCCTCAAACAAAATATACAGTTATAGAGGCGATCATTTCACCTTTGGTTTACACCTCCTCTCTATGTGAGGAGCTAGCTAGTGTTCATCACACAGAAACGGATGTCTGGTTACCTGTGGGCGGAGTTAGAAACGTTCGTAAACGTAATGAAAAGTTGCCCACGCTGTTGCTATCGTTCTTTTAACGTTAGCTAACAACGTTCCTTCGGGACTAATCGTTCGAAACAATAATCCTGTAAGGATAGAATAAAAAGGTCTCGGAAGCCTATCGTGTCAAAAGCAAGTCGTTAAACTCAGGGTACAATGACAAGGAGGCTGCCTCCATCAAACGGTAGAACTGAGTTTAAGACAATAGCCTCGCGGTTTTGTCTTGACTAGAGGGCATGCTCAATAACGGCCTACGGCCTCCATGAAGTTTAAACAACACCCATTGAAGTTCTGTACGAACTTCTCAGGAACGAGTCTCCCGAAAAGGGTGAAGCCTTGTATGTGGGAGTTTGCTTCAAGAATGCCAAACATAATTGCCATCGACCGCTTACCCGAAGGGGTTGTCATCGAACGCTTTCTCACTAGTGAAAAAAACTACCGTCTAAATCAGGCAAGGCCTGCCAGGGGAAATGAACTGGAATGTAAATAATCTTTTATTCCTCGCTCATTTTCATCTGCTAACCCAACCACTCGAAGTGGGAAGGTGGAGGAAAGATGATGGTGGTTCGTTCGAAAACGAAAGGATCGGAGCTGGCGAAATCAGACAGCTGATATAGTAATCAGCTGGGAGTGTAGTGACGTAACAAGTCACACCTTTGGAAGAACCATCCCGTAGAGGGGGGAAGATCGACCATAGAGTTTTCAGAAACCTCTGGATCGCGGAAACCGAGAAATTCAGATGAGAACCTAAGGGTTCAGAATCTATTTGTGAATACCTTTCTCACGACCTTAAGGAATGTTGTGCCGAGAACCCGCAGGAACTTTGTCGCTAATTCCTGACGCAATTTTCAGGAATCATGTTACGTGACCAGGACCCAAAGTAACTGTGTCATAGTTACCTGTAGAGATTCGTAAACCCTTAGGCAGCAGGCATCCCTCTGTCATCATAGTAAAACTCTTGATGACGATGGGCACACGCGAACAATTCACGGGACAAGAGTTCGAAAACTGTCATAAGAGTAAAACTCTTGTGCACTCACGAACACTTCGCGCAACGAGAGTTCGAAAAACTCTGCCATAAGAGTTGTTCGTGCACTTCAACTGATTGCGTGCGCTCAGTTGTTCGTGCGCACCCAGTTGGTTGTGTGCGCCATTATGGTCCTGCGCGACACATATCCATTCTAAGGTCAGTACTTGAAAAAGGCGACTTAGTCCATCCGCCGACACGTTCATTTTCCCTTGAACAAATCGAGGGATCAGCGTAACCTGACCAGGTGTAATCACTTTCCCAAAGGAGTCAACGCTCGCGTAAATACTTGCGGTGCTGTTGAGAGGCCGAAGCAAAGAGCTCGAAACTGGTAGATCTAGCCCATGAACACAAACCGAAGATATTTCCTGGAGTTCTGATGAATCTGATGAGTCATTTCCATATTGAATTTGGTCTTCTGGATGAACAAATTCAGTACGCTTATATCCCGTATGGGCCTCCAGTCCCCCGACGACTTTGGGATTACGAACAGATGGTTGTAAAACCCCGGGGATGGTCTGTCGCTTATCTCCTCTATGACCGCCTTCTGTACGAGAATCTCTATTTCTATGGTCAAGATTACCAACTTCTCCGAGCCTGGCGAGTAGGCGGGTAAAGTGATGGGAACATTGGATAGAGGCGGAGTGTCTTTGAAAGGAATGGAGTAACGGAACCGATGGACTTGTGTCACCCAGGGCTCTGCCCCTCTGCGACTCCATTCCTCCCAAAAAAAGCTCAACCTGCCCCCTACTGGTGCATGAAGGATTGAAGAATCACTTGGATGATTTTGTGTCGGGTTTGGTCGAGGACTTGGTTGGGTGTCGTAAATTAAATCGAGGCCTGACGAACGGTCTAGACCTACCCCCTCGAAAGGGTTTCTCCTGCAAAGGTGATACCAAGGTGGTAGTCGCCACAGTCGAGGGCTTAATCCACTTAAAAGACTGTGCAAGCAAGTCATTTTTAGACTTCTTCTCTAGTGCGGAAAGAATCTTGGTCACTATTTCTTCTGGAAAAAGATGATCCTTGTTGAGAGGAGAAAACAAAAGGGCGGACTTCTGAGACGAAGCGACTCCTTTCGAAACAAACGAACACCAGAGCTGTCTTTTCTTGAGAGTCCCGAATGCAAGGAGAGAGGACAGTACATTGCAACCATCCCGAACTGATTTGTCGGCACATGACCAAACCCCAAGCCAGTCCGATGCCAGGTCTTCCTAAAGAGTAGAGCAATCCTCTATTTTCGTAGCGAGAGCTCCGATCGTCCAGTCCAAGAAACTCATTTCTAAAACCTTGAAAATATCCTTTACCAAATGGTCTAACTCGGGCGAAGTAAAGAGTATTTTAGCTGCTGCAAACGCGGATCTCCTATTTGCATCCACCAAGACAGAGAAGTCCCCCTGAGAGGAGGCAGACACTCTCATAGAAGGGGGCTTCCCCAGTTACATAGAACCTGTACCTCTTCTCAATAAGTTTCGACGGAGGATAGGCAAAAGTTGCTTTCTCAAGATCTCTCTTGACCTTCAACCAATCTTCTATATCACAAAGCGAATGTTTAGCAGCCTGGAAAGAACAGGCTTCGGAAGAAAAGTTCACATCAACGCAATCTCCTCTGGATCTTAGTTCGTCTACACGAGTCTTCACACCAAAATATAAGTTCTTGGACAGGATTCAATATCCAAACAAGGGATCAGGTTAGAGTCAGTGCAGACAAAGTTGGATATTTGCCCATCATAAATGGCCCAGCAACAGATATTCCAAAAGCACAGGAAATTCTATGCAATGCCCTTTCCATTCAAGAAACTTTGTCACTTGAAAAGATTGCTGTTGTTGCTGATCAGGCACTTTATGCCAAGCTGACAAAAGTCGCCTGGAATCGTCAGTTCAAGTTTGAAACTATTATCCCAATGATGGGGAATTTTCACATCATCTGCAATTTGTTATCAATTATTGGGAAGTCATTCCGTGATGCTGGACTCCAAGACTTAGCAGTAAAATCAGGGGTCAAAGCTGAGGGATCAGCTGACAAAGTGTAAGAAGGCAAATAGTACAACAGGGGAGTGAAACTTCACAAGCTGGTGTACGAAGCTTTGATGAGGCTTGCATGGGCACAGTTCTTAGAATGGTTGGAGACTAACCATAGTCAAGATCGCCAAAACCTTGATGAAACCTTGAGACTGGTGAATGATGTGCACAAAAATCTGAGTGAAGCAACGCATGCATCTTTTCTAAATGAAGAAATACACAGGAGAGTTTTGGACCTTTTCGTCGTGAACATGGACGAGTTGTGATACAACAGTGGACAACTGGCTTCGTTCTGGATGATTTATTTGGACTTAATTGAAATTCTCCTTAGACTAATACGAGTAGATCGAGAGGGTGAGTGGTACCTCCACCTGGCTAGCATACGGAAAATGATACCCTGGTGTTTTGCGGTGGATAAAACGAACTATGCTCGGTATCTTACTGTATACTTCTTGCAGATGGCATCGATAGAGGATACTTCACAGGAACTCTACAGCCATTTTCTAAATGGGGGGTTCTCTGTGCAGCTGGGTGAATCAAACGCATTTGGTCGACTCCCTATAGACCAGACGCTTGAAGAGATCGTAAACAAGGATACGCAGACCAGTGGCGGACTAAAGGGGTTCAGCTTAAAGCCAGCTGCGGTCTCTAGGTACTATTTAATGGCAGAACATAGAGCAGAGGCTTTGAGAAGACTTCGAGGCCTTATTGAGGTACAGAAGCCACGGTTCGGCAACCAAGACCTCCAAACACCCCGTATAAAGCGAGATGAGAGTGATGTGTCATCTATTCTTGAATTGCTTGAAAACACTTGGACCAATCCATTTTGCGATGATCCAATTAACCTTTTGAGCATTTCAACTGGCCTAGTGGCACCCCCTGAGGTGGCGACTGACTTGCTGACGGCTCATGAAAAGGGGGAAGCAGCTTATGCTGCAGGGCTAGTGAAACTGGAAGAAGGTATTGGGTTTTATGATCCCATCAAAAAGCACAAATTGAAAACCTTCAGCAGTCTGAAGAAAGGAACCGTGATTAAAGGAACAGACAAGGAAATAGTACTGAAGGCAGACAATCGTGTGTTTGGTCACATGCTACTCAGAACGCAAAGTAGGAAACTGGACATGAAAGAGGTCTTATGTTACCCTCTAGGTCCAAAACCTTGGGCTTCGGTTAATGCTGATGGAACTCTTAAGAAAACTGTAAAAGCAAACCTAAGTTCCCATCTGGAAAAGCAAGCTGCTTTTGTTGACTTACCAAGTGGTCCAAGGGCAACAACCATTGATGCTATGGGAATAGTTCAGAAAATTCATGGAGTAAAATTCTACATTTGGAGAACTTTCTGAGCAGATCCTTAAAAGCATTCTGAATCATAGCTGCAAAAACCAACGAGTTTATGTGATATTCAATGCATACACTGAACATCAATTAAGAATGCTGAAAGGGTTGGTCGAGGGGCCAAAGACAGTCTGCTTTTCCATGATATGAAGTCAGGACACCGGATTAAGAATTGGAAACGCCTTCTTGCGAACACGGAAAGCAAGAACAGACTGACCAGGTTTCTGGCAAAAAGCTGGAAGGAGGAGGAGGTGAGACAATGCCTTGGTGAAATTACGTTATTCGTCAATGTTGCAGAACAGCGTTTTGAAATTACAAAGGATGGCATCAGAGAGGTTCCAGAGCTGACATCCTCTCATGAAGAAGCAGATACGAGACTTGCACTCCATGCAAAGCACGCAGCAGGCACACACAACCATGTGCTAGCCCTTTCGGAAGATACTGACGTGTTTGTGATGCTTTTAGCTCTCTAAGCTAAGATAGGTGGACACTTATTCCTGAGACGAGGAAAGAAGAACAAAATCAGAATAATTGATATCTCCAGACTGGCAACTATCATTGGCAGGGATGTGTGCACTGCTTTGTTGGGTGTGCATGCTTCGACTGGCTGTGATACCGTAAGTGCTTTTTCTGGCCAGGGGAAGATCAAAGCAGTTAAATTGATTCGTTCAAATGATAGATTTAAGGAAGCATTCTCTCTTCTCAGGAGAGAATGGAGTGTTGCAGATAAACTATTTTTAACTCTAGAAAAACTTGCCTGCAGCATGTATTAACGCAGTGCAAGGAGCACAACTGTAAATGATCTGAGATATGAAATATTCAGGTCCAGAAATGGTGATGTGTCTTCAACAGCACACCAAAAGGGCCCATTATCAAGCAGCCATTTGGAGATGAAGCCTTGAAAACTCACCAACGATCCCAGATCCTACAGACGGACATGGATGGAAAGTTGATGGGTATGAGCAAATTGGCATTGAATGGATAGCTGGAGCACCAGCACCTGATATAGTGCTTTCACTGTTGTCATGCAAATGTGTTAGATCATGCAAATCTGGCAGTTGTGCATGCATTGACAATGGATTACCCTGCACACCAGCCTGTAAATTGCAGGAATGTGACAATATGAAAGATAATGAGGAGTTGGAAATAGTTCCAGACATGGATGAAAGTGACTCTGATGATGAGTAAATTCCCCATAGGAAACATCGGCAGTTACAGGATTACAAATATTTAAGGACATTTTGACTGTTTAATTTCAATATAAAGTGTGGCTCATTGTGTTCAGGTGACATAATAAGTAATCGGTGCATTTGCTTGTCTCCAAAGTACTTCTTTTAAAAATGCAGATTTCAGGATACACAGTGCAATAGGTGTTGCCTCACGTGCATCCCTGAGTCACGTGAGTGGTAACTTGATTATTTTCTATTGTCTATTGGTGCTGAATGAATCCTTCTAGGTATTTCAAAAACAAAATTCATCATTTGGTGCCAATTTCCTAAGCTGAGGCAAACTTCCTTAGATGTGTGAAAAAATTGTCAAAAAATGCATAATTTGGCATACAAACGTACATTTAAGAATGGAGTATATCAAAAAAGTTACATAAATTATTCATGAGTACCTGCTGAATTTGAGTCTGACTAAAATAAGAGTAATTTCAAGAAAATTAGTTGATGTGGTGCAGAGTTATGGGCAGCTTTTATATCACCTACCATAGAGCTCGAAAACGGCGGCCATTTTTAAAGATGGCCGCCACTGGGGCACAAAGCTACCGAACTGAAATGTCCAAGCCCTGTTTTTGGATACTTCAGACATCAAGCTAACCAAAAATCATGATTGGATCTGTTCACTAATTTGGTAGTCAAATTTGGTCTAGCTCAAGGACTATAGTCCTAGTCTTAATAGTCTTAGACTTAGTCTAAGCCGGCTAAGTCCTCTTAGTAGTCTTAGTCTTAATCTTAGTGTTATTCTTGGTCTTAGTGGTCTTAGCCTTAGTAGTCTTAGTCTCAGTCTTAGTCTTGGTTTTAAGTCTTAGTTAAAGTCATCTTAGTAGTCATAGTAGTCTTAGTCTTAGTGATTTTAGACTTAGATTTAGTATTAATATTCTTAGTTCATTGAAGGGGATAAGACTTCACATTGACCCTAACTACATAGTTGTATTCGAAATGGACTTGACACTAATGCCTGTGACTATCATAGATTTACATTCAAATGTTGAATCATAAATAGTTTTTGACTTTTGAGCAAAAGGACCATCATACGAAAATTTGTAAAAAGCAAAATAACTAAGGATGAAACATGAAAATAAAGATAAATGACAGTAAAATATTTTCCACCAATAAGCCGAGTTTAAGTCAAACTTTCTTTCTTGAAAATCCCAAGTTTAACTGTCAAACTTTTGTCTTGAAAATCCAAAGTTTAAGTCAAACTTTTTTTTAAACCCAAAGTTTAATAGTCAATTTTTTCCCCTTAAAGGGGTGGGGAAGGGGTCGTGACCCCCCTGACCCCGCCCCTGGATCCGCTAGTGGTTTATATATCAACGTGGTTATAGAGCATAGTACATTTCGTTTTGTTTTATTTTTTATCACTTTTTAGTTTACTTCTTTATTTCCTTTCCACGTTGGGCTGCTTTTCCTTGTTGTATCTCTTGGGCTAGCAGCTTCCTCTTTTCCAGATAGGGTTGTATCTTGGCTAGTAATAATTATGCTAACAGTATATAGACTGGTTGTCTCGCGACCTCGAAATCTGTAGCAAGTAGAATTGTTTACTACTAACAAAGACATTTCTTTGGTGTTGTCACAATGTTACCGATGTAGGCTATTTCCTTACAACACATTCCTACTGATCTTTTACTTCACATTTTCTTTCTATATATAGAAGTGTCGTCTCAGTTCAAGTCTTCCTCCAGGCATTAACTTTCCCATGTACAACAACCCGGCTGAAATTTTAGTTGTAATACCGAAATACAAAAATCAAAGATTGGCGTGTCTATAACTGGCTACATTAACTTATATACATAGTGATGAATAAATTTTGTCAATGAAAATTAATTACAAGCGTTGACGTGAGTGGATTCATATTTGGTACTAATTGATCAATAATGATATTCTTCACAAAAGGTATTACTGCAATGTAATTGTTCAGAAGCTACTTTCCTCTTGTTAAGGGTAGAAGAGACTCTTTAGCTATGGTCAGCAACTCTTCTATGAGGACACTCCAATATCAAACCATTATTCTCTATTCTTTGGTAGTGCCATAGCCTCTGTACCATAGTCTTCCACTATCTTGGGTTGGCATTCTCTTGCTTGAGGGTACAATCGGCCACACTATTCTATCTAATTTCTCTTCCTCTTATTTACTTAAATGTATTTATAATTTATATAGGAAATATCTATTTTAATGTTGTTACTGTTCTTGAAATGTATAATTTTTCCTTGTTTCCTTTCCTCATTGGGCTATTATCCTTGTTGGGGTCCTTGGGCTTATAGCATCCCGCTTTTCCAACTAAGGTTGTAGTTTAGCAATTAATAATAATAATAATAATAATAATAATAATAATAATAATAATAACATCCACTATATGATCTGAAAAATATATATATATTTTTTTTATGGAAGCATAATTATAAGATTTGCAATATGAATAACTCTACATTAAACGAAGAAACCTATGATCAATGAGAAATACATATCAATCTATCGATTTCTCTATTGAACACTACATAACTACTCGTGCAATAGTAAATTGTGTTGGATAAACAATCCAATGAAATTTAAACAATTTTGTAAGGTTATCACCGGAATTTTCACATCCATAAAGGATGTGCACGGTACCCATTTTCCAAATGTAACCCAAAACAGCTCCGAGTCCCTAAACCATAGCTCACATTCCCATCAAATTTTGCCAAGAGTACTGATATATTTACAAACACCAGCTAGCAGGAATTGGCAATCGATAACAATATTGGTGTTATACGTACATGAATTAGCACCCTGAAGAGGTATAATTTCAGTAAAATACGTGAAAATGGTAGAAGTCATGCCAAAATTTCAATGATAAAAATAAAAAAAAAATAGAAAAGGAGAGTATAATAATGGAAGCCTAACGGAAACACCCAATACTAAACTAAAAGTAATTTTTCAAGCTTGTAATACCCATACTCAACGGCTACGATGGTTATCCTTAAAAACTGAGTTGCTTTAAAGAAAACGTAATTTATAACATTGAAAGAAAATGTATATTAACACTAGATATCTGAGAGACTTTGACATAATGCTACTACTATTTTAAATATAAACAAGCGGAAAGAACAAAAAGCAACACTTGAACATTATCATTACTGTTATTAGTATATTTACTATCATTATATAAGATGAAATCGCAAGAGCTTCATCTTTGATGTTATTAGCTCCCAAGTTGTTTATCATTTTTTTGCAAATTAGCAAGAAGAGGTTATTTTTGCACTTGTTGGAGAATTGGTGGGCTAATGTGTTTCCATTAGGTAACTGTGTATGTGGTAACTATATCCCGACTGATTACTGCCCGATTTCCATAACTCCCATATAATCTTTGAGTTTTTGCACGTCAGCTCCCTAATTTGCAGTTTGTCTTTCACAAAGGTCTAGGAGCATGTAATGTCCTTTCTAGGCTATAATTACAAAAGCTGTACAGAAATAACTTGTGGTCAGGAAGTTCGTATGACTAGCCTTGATTCTGGCAAATCACGAAGATTTAGTTTTCAAATTTACACAGATGGAAGTGCGTGGGTCTTTTCTTTGCATCATTATTAAATCCTTAAGAAATAAATAGCAAAGAGTAGTGACAGATAGGCTCCATAAATACCTGGTGTCCCATTAGTTTTCACACTACAGTATATACGCATGATATGTGGCTTGGCCTGGAAAACAAGCTTATTGCATATGCAAATAAGGATATTTTCTCAGTATCAATTTCATATTCTGAATATAGACGTATTGTTACTAAATACCCTGAATCCCGTTTATATATATATATATATATATATATATATATATATATATATATATATATATATATATATATATATATATATATAAGTTTTTATTTATTGCCAATTTAGTATTGAGAAATACACCCGATCTGTTTCTGCTTTAATTTTAAGAAAATGGATTTATTAAAGGCTTTAAAGGCCACTCCTGAATAGCAGGGACAAGCGACTGACATTACCCTATCGAGCAGGACAATGGCCTAGAGACTGACCATATACACATACGATCAGCGCCCAAGCCCCTCTCCACCAACTGGGACCAAGGACGGCCAGGCAATGGCTGCTGATGACTCAGCCACCCTTACCCAGTCCATCTCATGCACGCAGTTTCTCAGTGAAAAGTTCAGCCCAGAGTCCGCCCCATACCACCCATCCTTAGCTCACAAGGATGGTGAGTTTGCAGCGACCAAAGAAACTACTGAGTTTAAGCGGGACTTGAACCCCAGTCTGGCGTTCACCAGTCCGGGATGTTACCACATCAGCCACCACAAATCTAAGATTTTTGTCGATTAATTTATCTTGAAAAAAATGTTTAATTCTTTTATTCTACCATGTTTTGAGCATTGTTCTCCTGTCTTAGGTCGTCAAGACTCTCTACGACACTCTGATTAGTAATTTTGTGAAAAGAAGGATTATGGATCCAAAACAGTAAAATTTTTGGTGATAACAGCATAAAACTGAAAAGAAACAAAGTACAACCCCTTCACTAAGCAAGCACTATTTGTGTGACGTTAAACCAAGTTAGACCTTTCTTTCTGCCACACTGACCTGGCCTTCATTTGAGACGGGCTTGGTTCAGCCTGGGACTCGCTTAGATTAGGTGGATCTTGGTTCACCCCTACGCGGTTCCCTAACACAAGAGTACTGTCCGCCCTCTGTGTTATTTGAATAAATAGTGCATTACGTCCGTGATTTTTCTCGTCCAGGTGATGCGTTTCATAGGGTTGTGAAGTAAACTAATAATTACATGAAATCAATGTAAATCTATGCAACTTTCTCAAAGAAAGAAAATTATATTTCAAAGATGAATACCTCTATCAAAAGTCCTATTTCAACCCTATTAAATTATATTTTGATCATTAAATAGTTCCATTTCAAACATAATCTTGGAAAATTAGAGGAAAGCTCTCTAATACTAAGAGACCTTAAAATAACATTGTTTATCATAATTTTTGCTAACAACAAAGTTAATCTTATAATACATGAACATGTGGTATCTTAGACAATTTTTTAAGAAGCAAGAATTCCCTCTGATCTAACATCAGCACTGCCATCGAGTAATTTTTACTGGATGGCGTCTTTGAGTACATGCAAGACTAGTCCATGAGGTTAATCCTTTAGAGAATTTAGCAGACAGCTTCCCTATATCAGTATCTGCAGCTTCTTTAGAAGCTTTCCCTCTCATGTGGAAGCATGCATGTCAAGGTTTCCTGTGCCATTAGCCCCGGATATACTTTGTCAAGTGGCAACCAAAGCGATTCATCATTAACATTGATGTTACACATATTCTTGATTGGTTTTTTGAGGTTTTGGCAAAACATCTTAACAACATGCTCAACCTCTGGAATAAAGAGATGAAGCTGAAATGCATCTGATTGAAAGATAGCATTTAAACAAATCGAAGTCTCACAGGAAATAATCACAAAACTCCAGAGTTGCCTTGATATATTTAGATTTTAGTACATCAAATATCCTTTTACGCCGCATTAAGTTCTCACTTACCTCTGCAGTAATATACAAGAGAAGAGCAGGACATTGGTCTAAAATTTGTGTCTAACGCTGTTTTAGAATTTGGTAGGTATCGGCTTCAGCAAATATTTGAAACTCGGCATAACTTTTCTGTCAATTAGGAGACCTTCTGAAGTGATTATACATATCATTAAATACCCGGTTAGCTGTCTTCGACAATACCTTACCAGCATGCTCAGCAACTAAATGGAATATATGGCAGAAACACTTTAGTACAAAGATATTTGGTCCAGCAGTTTCTATTATTGTCAAAAGAGTTGCTGACTACTAACAATAAATTTTCTCTGTCTAATGCATATCCCATTATATTGTCCCAGTTAAGCCCATCCTTCTCCGAAGCATAGAATTAGGGTAAAGGAAATTTGCACAGAAAACATTATGCACCGTTATAATTAGATAATTTCAATTCGTCAACAAGTTTTTTCGTAGGCATGCTGGGACAAACTTCCAGTTAAGGGATAAGGTCCTTTGGTTTGATTGCAAGTATTTTTTTTCAATTGCCTTCGAGTCATCGGCAACGTTATGGAGTGTTGCCACAAATGTCTCCAAGAAATTAAAGAAATGTTTTTCCTTGCAATCAGGGCTAAAGCATTTATCTCGGCTTTTACAGCTGCAGAGTCTATAGTGACAACAATAGATGACATGGCTTCAGTTTTCTAGTACGTCTTGGCCCATTGCACATGAAGTGATGTCTCAGTATGACCCTTAGGCTCAGATTTCCCATAAGAGAGCTGCCTATCACAAATGGAACAAAAGGCCTTTCCTGGATGATGTTGAGGATGGCATCAATCCCTTTGCACTACTTTCCTTCTCCCACTCTGACGGATAATTTTAGGATAGATATTTCTTCTCTGGTACTTTTAGCACCTTGGTATCTATATTTCATAATTCTACTTGCGGGTGGCGCTTTTTAGGGAGCGCCGCGGACTGAAGGTCGAGATTGAATTTCTTGGCTAATATGGGCGAGAAATGCCACATGTAGCATAATTTGGTCATTTTGCCTCTAAGTTGGCTGCCACATATTGTACATGGTAGGTACGTGATATGGACAAATAAGTGTACAACCGTGTGTCACACAATTGTACATAATTATTTTGTATATATTATGCTTGTATCTGCGCTCTTCCCTCGCACTAAAAAGAACCTGAATGATCATGTCTCCGGTTTTGCTCTGTAACATTGTCTGTCTCTCGAACATGTTATGTCCTGTTGCCTTGAGGTTTTGTATATAAAGAAGAGTGTTCCTTAATAAACAACTCAGTTGATTGCATCCTGCCTTTGAGTTCACAACCCTCTCTCGGCCCGTCACATTGGTGACCCCGGAAGTCGACTCGCTCCCACCGCCTTCCACCCCCACCCCCTCGCCCCTTCATCGTTGGTACTATGGCAGACTCTACGGCAGTTGGTGCTGCGGCCGCTCCATTCAAACTTTCATCGTTTGCCAGCGGAGAGGCGTTTGCTTGGTTTCAGCGGGCAGAAGTCCAGTTTCGTATCAGGGGCGTGACTCGCTCAACCACCAAAGCGGATTATGTTCTCGCGGCGATACCCGAGGACCTTCCCAGAAATATCCAACTGACTTTGTGAACAAGGAGACACCCCAATAGCATATGACGCCCTCAAAACATACCTTCTGCAGCAGTACTCGCCGTCGCCAGCCGCCCGTATAGCAAGAGCTGAAAAAGCTCTCGCAACAACCGTTGGGGGACCAAAGGGCTTCGCTTGCCCTCAGGGAAATGACCAGTATCGCTCGCCTTCAACCTGCCGCAGATGGCTCTCCTCGTGAGGTGAACCTACTTCTTGCCCTTTGGATACGCCGTTTACCCGAACCTGTACACGCTGCCATACCAGATGTTGATAATTTACCCATAAAAGACTTGATGACCAAAGCCGACGCCCTTATGGACAGCCACTTCAAGACCTCCATCAACGCCTCCACCCCTGACGACGAGGATGCCTATTCAACGTCAACCGAAGCTGACATGAATGCCGTAGGACATACACGCCTACCCTGTGACGTGCCGAAGCGGCGACAAAGCCGCCCACCACCCACCAATCGCTCGCGCCCCAACGAACGACTTCTACAGCCACTTACCACCTCCCATCCGCCGCAGTTTTGCTACTACCACTTCAGATTCGGGGCAACCGCGAAGAAATGTGCCAAGGATTGTCAGTGGCCAAAAAACGTGTAAGTAGGCCATCGCTTGTGGCGGTGGCCTCCCGTGTTTCTAATCTTTTCTTTTTACAGGATGCAGGAACGGGCGTGTGATTTTTGGTAGACACGGGTGCTTGTCGTTCTCTTTTGCCAAGGAACCTCTTCAAGGCACGACGTAGTCTGTCTACATCTGCCGACGTCCGCTTGGTAGCTGCCAACAGATCTGCGATACCCACCTACGGTTACAAGAACCTCACATTATCGTTCGGAAACGGTAAATTCAATTGGAAGTTTCTCGTTGCTGAAGTCACAATGCCAACCCTCGGTGCGGATTTCCTCTCTCATTTCCACCTTCTGGTCGATGTCGCCCACCGACGATTGGTCAACGCTGACTCGTACTTGTCGACACCTCTTCAACCCGCCCCCTCTAACCTCGCTCTCCACATCAGCGCACCCACGGATGCCTACGCCCACCTCCTCACGTCGTACCCGGAAGTTTTCGGTTCAGAACTTCGCCAAACGCCCACGGTTCCTGCCAAGCACGGTATTTATCACCATATCAAGACGACGGGACCCCCAGTCTTCGCAAAATTCAGACGTCTGGCACCGGAACGATTGGCAGCCGCCAAACAGACGTTCGCCGAAATGGAGGAAATGGGCCTTTGCCAAAAGGCCTCCAGCCAATGGTCGTCACCCTTACACATCGTTCTGAAGAAAGACGGCTCCCTCCGTCCGTGCGGGGATTACAGGCGCCTGAACATGCAAACAGAACCGGATCACTACCCCCTCCCAAACATTGCCAACGTGACCTCCTACCTGCACAAAGCAAAGGTTTTCTCTACGCTCGACCTCCTGAAGGGGTATTATCAGGTGCCTATGAACCCAGAAGACATCCCCAAGACCGCCATCACCACTCCGTTTGGTATATACACCTTCAATTACTCCTTTTTTTGCCTTCGTAATGCTGGGGCAACGTTTCAACGTCTCAAGGATGGCATCTTCGGGGACCTCCCTTTCTGTGTATGGTATGTGGACGACATACTTGTGTTCTCCTCCTCAAAAGAGGAACACCTCCGTCACCTGCGCATCGTGCTCGACCGCCTGCAACAAAACGGCCTTGTAGTCCGGTACGACAAGTGTACCTTTGGCGCCAACAAAGTGTCGTTCTTAGGGCACCGTATCACTCCTGAAGGAGTCCATCCCCTCCCTGAGAAGGTAGCAGCCGTTCAGAACTTCCCTGCGCCCTCGACCGTCAAAGCTCTGCAGGAATTCTTGGGC
This sequence comes from Palaemon carinicauda, assembly GCF_036898095.1. Classification (NCBI taxonomy): domain Eukaryota; kingdom Metazoa; phylum Arthropoda; class Malacostraca; order Decapoda; family Palaemonidae; genus Palaemon; species Palaemon carinicauda. The sequence continues at coordinate 161,237,923 of NC_090726.1, forward strand.
ATGATCAACTATTATCACCGTTTTCTGCCAGCCATTGCTGCCACTCTTGCTCCCCTCTACGCCTCCCTCAAGGGCAAGCCAAAGGACCTGAAGTGGGGTCCCCTTCAAGAAGCAGCCTTCTGCAATGCAAAGAAGGCCCTATCAACTGCTGCGGCTCTCACTTTTCCTATCCCACACGCCCCTCTCCTTCTCTCCCCCGATGCCAGCGACGTCGCTATTGGTGCAGTACTCGAGAAGGTGGTCAAAGACTCGCCCCGCCCATTGGCCTTCTTCAGCAGAAAACTGTCCAAGGCAGAATCGGGTTATTCTAGCTTCGATAAAGAATTGCTGACGGTGCACTTGGCTGTCTGTCACTTTCGCCATTTCTTAGAAGGTACGCCCTTCGTCATTTGCACAGACCACATGCCTCTGGTGCACGCCTTCACTCGACAGTCTGACGCCTGGTCCGCCCGTCAACGCCGACATCTCTCCGCCGTGGCTGAATACAATTGCACCCTCCAATACGTCCCTGGGAAAATGAATCCTATTGCCGATGCCCTGTCTAAAAACACATTTGGCTGCCGTTCAACTGGGATTGGATTACAACGCCCTGGCTGAAGCCCAACGACAGGATCCAGAGTATCAAGCTTGTAGGACATCCTGCACGTCCCTCCGTTGGGAAGACTTTCCCCTCGAAGACTCCAACACCACCCTCCTCTGTGACATCAGTACTGGTAGACAGCGACCTTGGATTCCTGCTCCCATGCGCCGACAGGTGTTTGATTTCATTCACGGCCTTTCACATCCCTCGTGCCGTTCTACTGCACAGCTGCTGAAGGCAAAGTTCATTTGGCACGGCATTTCTAAGGATGCTAAGGATTGGGTCCGCGCCTGTACTTCTTGCCAAACTTCCAAAGTACATCGACACACGGATTCAGGAGTGGGCACCTTTCCTCAACCTCAGCGTCGTTTCGCACACATTCACGTCGACGTTGTAGGGGGCCTACATCACAAGGACATCGTTACCTGTTTACCGTCATCGACCGCTCCACTCGTTGGCCTGAAGCCATTCCCATGGAAACTGCAACGTCCGCCTCATGTACATCTGCCTTACTCTCTGGATGGATTTCAAGATTCGGTATCCCTGAGCATATTACTTCTGACAGGGGAACCAATTTCACCTCTCAATTGTGGACGTCATTAGCGAATCTCCTGGGCATCACCCTACATCAGACAACGGCCTACAACCCCGCTGCCAATGGAATGGTTGAACGTTTTCATTGCACCCTCAAAGCAGCTTTGATGTCCCGCTGCAAGGATTGCAACTGGTTTACTCAGCTTCCCTGGGTCCTCCTTGGACTAAGGACCACTCCTAAAGACGCCCTCGACGTCTCGGCAGCTGAAATGGTGTATGGCGACCTGTTGGTCGTCCCTGCCGAATTTTTTCCTTCTACAACCTCCTCCGACGATCTCCAGCACATACGTCACGTCGTGGGAAAATTTACTCCGTGCCGCCAGACTTACAAGCCCCCAGCGAAGCATCACATACCAACGGACTTGCACTCTGCAACGCACGTCTTCCTGCGCAACGACACTAGCAAGCCACCACTAATGCCCCCTTACACGGGCCCTTTCCTTGTGATCCGACGCAGTCCGAAAGCATTCCTACTAAACATTTGGGGCAAAGAAGACTGGGTCTCCATTGATCGTCTAAAACCTGCTTATCTTCTGCCAGATGACCCGCCTACAGTTCGCCTCTCTAGATCAGGGTGCCCTATTTAACATGTACAGTATGTCATTTTTAGGGGGGGAGCCATGTACCAACCGTGTGTCACACAATTGTACATAATTATTTTGTATATATTATGCTTGTATCTGCGGTCTTCCCTCGCACTAAAAAGAACCTGAATGATCATGTCTCCGGTTTTGCTCTGTAACATTGTCTGTCTCTCGATCATGTTATGTCCTGTTGCCTTGAGGTTTTGTATATAAAGGAGAGTGTTCCTTAATAAACAACTCAGTTGATTGCATCCTGCCTTTGAGTTCACAACCCTCTCTCGGCCCGTCACATAAGCATGTCGATAATTGCCAAAATGACATTTTCTCTTCATGAACTCACTGTGACGAGATAAAAAAAATGGAATCAAAATAAATTAGCATAAATTAAGGTAATACCACCTTGCAAGGGTAGTGAATAATCAAAGGTGTAGAGCACATATAGCGCGGAGCACAATGTTACCCATTTCTCTGCCCTGCAGTGTACAGTTCTCAGCCAATATGGACGCATTTGGTATGTACAATCAGCACTAGACATACCCTAATATCCTACACATTGTATTTTTTGGCTTTGCTGGGATTTGAACCCGCAACTCTTATAAGAGTGATGAATAAATGTGTCACAGATGGAGAGCCCATGTCGCACAGAGCTTAACAGTACCAATTTGGACGTTCAGGCATGAAGCATTCGCCTACAAATGGGACGTATATTTTCCACTCGGGGTCCAGAAAGGCAAAATCTGGGAGGTCACGTGACCACTTGGCCCCGTGTAGCACGTGACCACTTGGCCCCGTGTAGCACGCGCCATGTACGAGGTAGCTACAAGCCGCATGTACCGTTTGAAAAAGCATGTCACATGCTATAATCACACGGTTGGAGGTTAATACTAGACTACTCTTTCTCAAACAGGGCACGCGCAAAGTGGGTCACTTTTACAACATTCCCCCATGAACAAACGCGGCCCCCGTTAAGTGTGCGTACCCCACACAGGCTTTGGGTCCCATTATTATCCGTAGGGTGCTTGGGGCCCCAAGTTTGGCTTATTCCCGTAATGCATGACACCATACAAGAGGCCACATGGGTGCACATGCACGCTCATGTGTGCCACCTGGTGGTGGGTGTGAGAAGCCTGTTCTGTCCACTCACCAACTGCACCGATTTGGTGTCCCCTGGTTGCACTGTTCGGCCGCCACCGGGTAGCCATTGTGACCGGGAGTACGGGTGACGACACACACGCACGTTGCACGTGCAAAAGATTTATCACAGAGATGCGACTCATGGTATGTGGTAGAGGACAATATATCTTATCCCCATTGGAAGTAAAAACAAAATCTTATGACCCATTTTCAAAATAAATGGGCTTTAACCCCAAATCTTGGTTAACCTCGTAAATCGTACCTCTACATACGGGCCCCTGGGATATACGTGCAAGTGCACGTGCGACACCAGGTGGTGAGTTCTGAAAGCCTAATCTGTACACTTGCAGGCTGCACCAGTTTGACGACCCCGTGTTGCACCATTCGGGTGCCCGGGGTCGCTAGTGGTCCAATAACGATATTTCCGGCCGTGAACGTGCCAACACAGGCCCATGTGGCACGTGAGTTCCGTTTCGCTTGATATACGGCCTATGCCACCTGGTGCCCGAGGGGTAGGCCTGTAACTTCATGGAGTTCAAGCAAAATCTATCGAGGAAATTTTCAGCAAATCAACTTTAAGTATTTTTCGAAAAAAGTCCCATTGACTTAACATGGGAAATTTCAATTGCACGTGGCACATGATTTCGATTTTTTCCCAGGGTAGCCACCCATACCGGCATGTGCCCCCGTCCCCCTACCACAAACCCTGAAATTGTTGTGAAGTTTGAATGATAAGTTTTTGCGGGATTCAAAATGACTAAATCTCTAACACTTTGTGTTCTTTGCCCTTTAGAGGTAGCTAAGGTTGATTTTGCGAAAGCATATAATTGTACCTATTGAATCTCAACCTTCGGTTACTCAATGAACATATTCATAAGGTCACACAAAGAAAGCTTTTATGAATTGAAAAAGAACTGATATACACACACATATATATATATATATATATATATATATAAATAATATATATATATATATATATATACACATATATATATATATATATATATATATATATATATATGTATATATATATATATATATATATATATATATATTCTGTATATATATAATTTTAGAATCTGAGGATCTTGAAAAATTAATATAAATGTATTATTTCTCTGATAAAACCTTGATTTTTACAGATTTATGCATAATATGCAGCATATATCCACGATAGCCGAAAATTAACAAAGGTATATGTTTACAATTTTATACAGCTTATTTCAACGAGAAAATATTATGTCCGAGTCACTAACTGACATGAAAGTGTTACCGTTAATTTTGAGGTTTTCAAACATTCAACGCAGTGAACTATGACTTATGCGCGTCTAATCTATCTTAATTCTATAGAGACAATCTTTTCCTATTAGTTTTTTATTTGTTGAAATCTTCTTTTTTTTATTTCTGTTTGAACCATGTATTGTCAGACCAACAAATCGAAGAGGGGTTTTATGCATGGTGTGGAACTGTGAACTAGACATATGTTTGATCCATTAGCTATATACCTTAATATGGCTTAAAAACCCTAACCCTTATTACAAAAATTTAATCCAAGTATCTTTGTGGAATTTTTTTTCTATACAAGCACAAGAATTAGATATCAAAACATAAATAAAGACGGAGTCAATATTTTTATCCAAATTCAATAACCCAAAAGACATTAATGTTTTGAGACTATCTGTGAAAAGAGCACTTGAACCTCTGTCAACACCATAGTTCAAAGACAAAGAATCTAAAGAATTACGTCAGTAATAAAAGCTACTATAATAACGAGATGCAATATGTTGTATAATCTTGGTTTCAATCCGATATCCCAATATACTGTATACCTTATATTGCATCCATGCCAGAAAAAAATACATGCTGTTATTGGAACACTAATCTTCTTTTTAAACAAATAATTCCGACCCGGTCACCAAAAACATCTCTCAAGTTAAGAAAACATTTTCTTCCCAACCTTCCTTCATTATTTTTTTTTTTTTATTCAAGCCTCTCTACCAATGGTAAGCCAGAGCTTCGTACAATCCAGTTCTTATGGGAAAATAATTCCCTTCGGTTTACACGTCCAATCTTTTAAAGTCTCCTAAAATCTTTGTTAACACGGAAATTCAACTAAACAAGTATGCCAGTAATTTGAGTTTAGAACGGAACAGTTTCATCTTTTTTCCTCCGTCGTCATGGAATTAATATCCAGATGACACCCTCAGCCTCAGTGCCCTATTGACCTTACACAAAACGCGACTTGATAAAACTGTGCTCTATCTGAATTCCTGGAAACGACGGAATGCTAATGTGTTTCAGACCGACGCCCTTTCACACGCTTGGTGACATTACAGACACCTGCTCTTACGACGCCTTGGAGTCTTAGACAATGGTTTTAGCGCTATTACGAATTTCGCATCTAGAAGAATAAAAATCACTTGTTACACCACCATATACGCATAAATATTGGTAATTTCTTCCATTAAATCAACATACTACAGAATCCAGTAACTCATCACTCAGATGTTAGGAGATAAACAATGAAAAGTGTTCTCTTAATCTTATTTATTCTATAAAATACGAGATGGTCTGAGGGTAAAAGTAGTTTTTCAAAATATATCTGGTTTCGGAATTCTAGCCATCTAATCTGTTGAGTACGAGACTTGTGTAAGCGTATTTACTAAGCTCACTTTCTGCGTAGATGGACTGTAAATGTGAATAATGCTGGAACACAACTCTAAAGTATTTAAAGGTCACTTATGAGCGGCGGAGGCAAGGGAGTGTCCTTAACACCGATCATACATACATTTGATCAACGCCCGGGTATCCTTCCACCCAAGCTAAGACCAAGGAGGGCATGGCAATCGCTGCTGATGACTTAACAGGTACAATTATAGCTCCCCCAAACCCCTATCTCTAGCTCATACGAATCTTCAGTCACCAGTCCTTTTAGCAAAGTTTTATTAATTTTTCCACACTTTTCTCTTGCTTCCTAGTGGTTTCTTCCTATCCTCTATGTCACATTTCGTATTTTGCTTGATTTGTTGAAGTAACTTTGGCTTCTGTAAACATTGGCTTTGTTTGAATTTGGCGCCCTTGACTTTCTGACGTCGTTTGGATTCGGTATCTTTGACTTAATAAGATGATTATTATATGTACAGACCTACGTGTGATTAGATAGTCTGCTTTTATGGACGGACATAAGTAAACAGAGAGAGAGAGAGAGAGAGAGAGAGAGAGAGAGAGAGAGAGAGAGAGAGAGAGAGAGAGAGAGATCGAAGGAATAAACTTGTATCCTTAAGCCTCGATCGTGAATGACGCTCTAAAATCCCTCATCCATTCGATTCCAATTCTAATCATCGGTATTAAATCCTCTGATGTGTCCCCAAGTCTCCCAGTAGGTGGCTGTGCACGTTCCAGATCCCCTTCGAGCTTATCTTAATTACACCGAGATAGCGAATCCGCCTGTCCTCACATATATACCCAGAAGAGAGTCTATGCTAATGAGGCATCTCATAGAAGGCACTCGAGGGAGGAGGAGGAGGAGGAGGAGGAGGAGGAGGAGGAGGAGGAGGAGGAGGAGGAGGAAGCATGTCGTGAGAAAATGAAAGAGAGCTTAAGGGATCAAGTCTTACTTTGGGCAAATTTTTTTGGTCTTGAAAGTGTCTTTGAAGACTAGGCGTAACACAGATGGAAAGTAATAAACACGGTCCAAGGACCTTTCTATTCTATCTCCCTATGGCGCCGTGCCCTTGGATACAAGCTTCTCAGAAACAGAAAAGGGGAATTTATGATTCCAGGGACAGGAAATGGGAATCTGGCATCTTGAGAACACAAACTCGGAATTTGGATAATGCCTTGGATAGCTTGATGATATAACACACGATATTTAATTACATTTGTAGAGAAGTTGGTAATTAAAGCAATAAAAATTTCTTTGATGAACGAAATATATCAATCGAAAACATTTGATACATTAAACAATCAAGCCAATTGATAACAACCTAAGAATAGTCATAACTTAAGTCGATATTCCAATAAAGATTATCTCGTTTTGGAAAATGAATTTGTCTTGTTAATTGATTTTCGAGTTTTACTTTCTTTCCCGATCATATTTGAAGATTTCATTACCATATTTAGAAATGCACATACAATCTCAAGTACTACCAACAGAACTGTCAATCGCAAAGCAAGATCGCTTATTGATTTACTATTTATTAAAAAAAAAAGGGAGAAGTTAAAGCGAAAAAATATTCTTCCTCCGTAAATTTCTTTTATTCTCCTTTTCTTGTCTTAATCGAGTACGATTGAATACGGAGTAATGCCTCGTCATCTTAGTGTCTGAACTCAATGAAATTAGCTTCATGTATGCTTTTGACCACTGTCTCTATTTCATCTTGTTCTTCTTTACATCTAAAATCTTGGTCGTTGGAATTATTATATGGGCAATAACTTTTCTTGTTTGATATTTTTTTTTCTGTTACTATACGAGGTTTTAAAGGTTTAAAGGCCACCATTGAATGGCAGAGGCAAGGGACAGTGGCATTGTCCTAGCAAGCAGACAATGTAGAGGCGGACCATATATCATATGATCAGCGCCCATGGACCCTCTCCACCCAAGCTAGGACCAGGGAAGGACAGGTAATGGAGCAGATGTTTAACATAATGATAATTAAACTATTAAAAGTTTTTCTACGCAAAAAAAAACTATTAATTTGTTTATGATTATGTAAACTGAATTAAAAATACATTCATCTGAAAACACAATTGTCTGAGGTTAGCAAAATAAAATTAACCGATATATAAGTGCTCTAAAAAGGAACAAGATGCTATATGCACCACTAAAAATTTCGTTCCTGAATTATTTCAAAACTTTAGGGATATTCAGGGTCACCGAAGAAAATTTTAGCAAATGATGATTATGAGCAAAAGAGAGACCGATAACCTTTAACGAGCTTGGGGGGAGGGAGAACTGATTAGGTTTCTGTAACATTTATTCATAAGTCTACTTCGAAGCTGGGAAATTATTGTTTACGCCTTTTCATAAAACATAGTGATGGAACTGTGAAAATACTAATGATTTACTGAAGAGATATGGGATGTTATGTAAGAGGTTGTGGTGCCAGCAGCAGCAGAGGTGTGTGAAAGGGCAAGTGGTAAAGAGCAACAGGAATAAAAAACATGGTGGTAGAATCAAGAGGTTTAAACAGTTGTGAAAGTAAAATATGGAATATGGACGGATAAAGAGAAACAAAGAGAATGGTAGCAATTGCAAAGTGAGTAGCCAGGAGAAAGTAGTACGAGATAATAGGAATACTAAAGGGAAAACGACAACCTACAGAATTGCAGAGGTGAGAAGAAAAGATAGGCATGATGTAGGAGAGGTGGGAATTATTATAGAGAACGTCAATAGAAGATGGAAGGCCTATTTCTCACAACTATCAAACACTGAGAAGGAGTGTGAAGAACTGAAAATGTGACTTTAGAAGAAGGACCAATAGCAAATATTGTGAAGTTGAGGTTGATATAAAGATAGGAAAAGTAAATCAAGCTAAAGGAAAATTAGAGGCAACAATAAAAATGATTAGGGCATTGGTTAATATAGGTAGAGTAAGTGCACACACATAGAAAATATCTATTCAAGATACTAGAAAGAACAGTAGAAGGAAGGGAGGGAGAGTTGACAGATAAGCACTTACGTGGAAAGAGGAGGGATAGTTGGAGAGGACAGAGATGAGGATGGTAAGTTGACTGTTGGAATATTACTACTGGAAAGGAGGGAGGGTCATGATATAATGATTAAGTGTGGTATATGCAATGTTTAAGATAATGCTAGGGAAGCCCGTCTGAGATAGCCTATACTTTAACAAGACACTTCACAAGTCTCGAACTGTCGACCTAACTACGCCATGACTCCTCGCTGCTGGCAGGAGGGGCGATGGTGGTAGGTACAACACGCAAACATACGCTACCAGAGTCTAGCAATGTCAGGCAGGGCAGCCCGTTGAGACTACGGTTCGCCCCCGAAGCCAAATCCCTTCAAAAGAAGGCAACCGTGTTACCCGTATACGAATGGGAAAAAGCACGCTAATAGAAGAAGACTTTAATAAGGAGAGGAGGTGAATCGAATCAAGATAATAAAAAATATGCCAGTGATGAGGAGGATGAGTGTGGGGCGTCAACGGGTTATATGGATGGATGTGGTGAAGGGGATTAAAAGAGGGGTAAAACTGGGTGACGATGCAAGGAATAGAAATAGACAAAGTTTATTCGAGCAGCCAATCCTGCTATACAACGGGACTAATAAAGTCTTCGGTTACAACTTTTTGGTCGTAGGTTTAAGGTTCTTTTTTTATTATTATTCGAGTAAAAATACCCTTAAAAAAGATAACCTAATATCATCTGCAGGGCACACGTTGTATGAAGTGCCAGGACAGCTGCTACATAGGAAGCTGCATTTTCATAATAAACAACCGTCATGTACTTAAGCGAATGTCCTTAACGCGTAGCAGTGCATAGTTATTTATGCCAACCGAATGTCAAGCTGCGCCATTTTTAAGAAATATTTATAACAAGAAGAGAGAGAGAGAGAGAGAGAGAGAGAGAGAGAGAGAGAGAGAGAGAGAGAGAGAGAGAGAGACTCATATAGGTTAAGGATTAATCTATTTCGTAACACATCTAACCTCCAGTAAATGTTCGCAAAAATGCAAAAAGGCATGAAAAATAGACTCCGTATAATGGAATTAAATGAAATTAGCTGAATGATCCATTAAGCAATTGTTGGAATTCAGAAAATGCAAGGAACCAAATATTCTCATAGTAATACATAACAAAAGGTTTCAAGATTTGGCGTTATCTATGAACTTTCCACACATGAAGAAATACTAATACTTGGTCGGTCCTGTATGTAGTTTAAAGATAATAATAAACACTAGGAAATTTCTAAGGCAAATAAAACATTAGAATTGTTTTAACAATTATATTTGACTTGTGTTTATGATCCTTCTAAAAAAAAAAAAAAAAAAAAAAAAAAAAAAAAAAAAAAAAAAAAAAACAGAGCAAGCAGATATCTCACCTATAGAAAATTTAAAAATTCTTAACACCAAAATGTAAAATAAGGTGTTAGGTACAACGTTTACTCACGGTTCTCCATACCGCACCCCATTGCCCCCCCCCCCCCTTATTTTACATTTCACAATCAGTTATTAAATGAAGAGAGTAAAAATTCTTTGCTTACAATATCAAACAATTCCAATCTAAATTGGATTATATATATGTAATAACACTCGGGATTTTAGTTTATTCAAATAAGTCACGAATACCTCTTAATTTCAAATTCTCCCTATCGAGATAAAAGGCCCTATGGAAAACTCAATTTTTGACAAGAGCCCCATGGTCAAGGGTTCACCTGTCACCTCAGCTATGACTTAATCGAGGTTCGAATCCTTGGCCGACCAGTACCTCTTATCAAAATATGAATTTCCTCTTAGGTCTTTGATCCCGAGGCAGAGAGATTACGATATTAAAAGATGTGTGGCTAATTTGAATGCATGCGAGCTTGCACACACACACACACACACACACATATATATATATATATATATATATATATATATATATATATATATATATACATATATATATATATACATATATATATATATATATATATATATATATATATATATATATATATATATATATATATATGGAGGCACTATAAAATTAGTTTTGTACAAATCACACTTTTTTAAAGTGTTTGATTGTTCCAATATATGCAAGGATTATAGATGAGAATATTCAACCCATCAACATTTTGTGCCAGTTTGGCTTTACAAAGAATCGTACAATAACATCGTTATTTCATGAATACTGCAGACTTTAGTCTGAGTTAATTGGGGTTTATCTCTTCATCATTGTTGTATTTTTACAAGTGCATCCGGATAAAGGTGGATAAATCTTAATTGACCATAAAGCAAGATTAACTACTTGACTAGAATTGAAATACATTTGATTTGATCCAACAATTCTATCATAGACTTACCTTCTTGAATGTTCATCTCTTTTCATGGAAAAGAAATATTTAAAATCCCTACAAATTAATCGTTGGAAAGGGCTATTCAAAAATGTCCAAATATTAGAGTAAATCCAAACAACACTTACCTTCCCCCGATATGATCTGTCCACCCATGGAGCTGTAAAATAAGGAATTACTTTTAATTCTAAAAATATTCATGTAAATGATAACTGGATGCAAATACAAAAAGCAAAAAGTTCATAAATCATATCTCATAAATAAAGTCATAAACATAGTGAGAAAATACAGCAATGATTTCACTTGAAACACATGACATAACGATAGTATTATTGGACTACTAAAACCGAGAAATAAAGTGAAATGAAACCCTGCCGTGCACATTGCTCATAGATTAATCTAAATGATATTATTGCAGCCACGAATAAATAAAATGGCTGATAATATTCAATGCTGATTGATTGATTGATTGATTTGAGGTTGTCTGGGATCCTGACATCTAAGGTCATTGACGACCATATTCAATGCTGATATTCACTGATCTTTTCAAAAAAAATTTGAAATATTTTACTAAAACAAATTAATTAAATTGATGCTTTATAGTTGATCAAGAAGAATTCTCTCCAGGAATTCTTGAGTAACTTTATTAAAGATCAAATATGGTTAATAAGTAACTAAGTCTCCCTTTACTCCTATACTGTAGGCTATTTAGTTTCAATTTCCCCTTCCTGTTAACTAATCCTCTAATTACTCAGCCGCATTAGGAGCCAGTGTCCCATTTAAGCCGAGATAGACGATTATGTTACATATAAATTCCTGAATACATTTCATTTCATAAAGTTTCACTCTTCTAAATACACCATCATTCAGAATATTTCGTAACTTTTATAAGCTTTCATATGTGGTTATAAAAAACTATACCAACATATAAAAATTCACACTTATGAAATGTTTTGAATGAAGGTGTATTCAACAAAGTTGGGTTGACATGGTACATCAGGACTATCTTAGCGTGAATGGGAATAACTGATTACGCAAGGGATTAATTAGTTCACAAGAAGGGGATACTGACAATAGGTACTGTTTAACAGTAAATGAAGGCATAGTTAGTCTTAGGATCACTTGATCTTTGATAAAGAAATATTGGAAACAAATTCTTGATCACCTATGAAGGATCAGTTTAAACCATTTACTTAAGCATATTATTCCAAATTCTGCCTGAAAATTTCAGTGACTCAATAATGAATATTATCGATACTTAAATTTACTCATAGCTTAAATATGATTTAGATTAACCTTTGAACAATTTCCTATAATAAATTTTCAGGCTAAAGAAGTTACAAGTAAACAAAACGATACATAGAAGACATAATTCAATCGGTACTACTATGATTAATATTTCTCTCCTTCCCCTCCTTATTTCCCTGCCAGACTACTGGCTTTATTCTATAAAGATAAAAAATATTCTAGCTAATGCTCGTGTACTTAACCGTCTTTAGGGTAATCACCTTATGGAGCTAAATTAACCATTTTAACGGAGATTAATCTTAATTATGACGGGATTGACTTAGCCACTCATGAGACTCTGAAGAGGCATTGGATGAAATCTAGGCTGCCTAATGAGGTTATTATCCCGTAAACCGATAATGGAGTATTAAACAGGCTATTTGGCTGCGATGAAAGTTAGTATGAAATGCAGGATAAACGAGTAGATGGTGAAACAGACAAAAAAATGACGGGAAAGGGAAGGCCGAAAATAAGATATCGCAAAAAGGAATAAGAAATAAATGGAGGAGAAAAAGGGAGAAGTTAGGAATAATCTAGTTAGAATTCGTGACTGAGAATTAAATTATTATTATTAGAATGATTTTGAGTGTGCAAGGATGAGTTTAACTAATTTTTCACATATAAAGGTTGTATTGCAATACATTAGAATTTTTAGTTAAAGGGCTCTCCAGCAATCTTATCTAACGAATATATTGATTGCCTAGACTAAACTTGAGTTGCAAATGTAATTCTGTTCATTTGACAACATTGGAACATTTACAATCGTAATGTTAGAAAAGGCTACAAATCAAAAGAAATCTGGCATGGCACGTGTAAAGAGGAAAACGTTACAATTGATTATTGCTGGATACAAATTATATATTTGTGATAGTCGAATTAATTATCTAAACATTACTACTATTAAAGATTTTGAAATGCATATTTTACGTACTACAAAGTTAGAATAAGATTTTATGTGCAGGTAGAGAGAACATTTGGAATCATTGTGTTTATACTAGACGAAATGAACCACTGAGCCACAATAATTTGTTCCTTTGTAATGGTAAAGTTATCGTGAATTCAGTGAGAAGTCTCTGGCAGTTCATACACTTACAGCAGTTAAGCGGGTGGTGGTAATGCAAGGAATTCCAATTAGGCACAATTCTCTTTCATGATATTTCCTTCGAATATTCATTGACAAACCGATTGCAACCACACCAGTACAGAGACGGGTTGAATTAGGATCGCCATCCGTTAGTTGCTAAGCAGCATTGGCTTCAAGAATTGAAACTTCTATCACACTTCCTTTTCGCATTTATGGGTCACATTGTAAAACAGATGTTACTATGGTTGGGGAAATAACAAACGATGCAATTAACGTCAAAATAAGTTTCCTTTCATATTTTCCTATTATTATTATTATTATTATTATTATTATTATTATTATTATTATTATTATTATTACTAGTTAAGCTACAAACCTAGAGGGAAAAGCAAGATTATATAAGCCCAAGGGCTCCAACAGGGAAAAATAGCCAAGAGAGGAAATGAAATAAGGAAATAAATAAATATGAGAAATAAGGAACAATTTTAATAAAATATTCTAAAACAGTAAAATCAAAACTGATATTTCATATATAAAACATAAAAGGACTTATGTCAGTGTTACGTTCAACTATCGTACACGACGTAGATTATGCAAATATACTCAAAATGTATACCAAACAATAGAAAAACATTAACAGCAAATGAAAATTATAGCCAGCAAACATAAAATATAACTATATTTGAGATTTAACATAAATATTTACAGAATTATGCAAGACCCAGCGAAAACTGACGGCACACCAGGACCTAATAATATATTGTGCAAAGTTCTTACGAAGAAGTAGGTCTTGAGTTGACTTCCAAAACTTCTATGCAGCGAAGGACATACGACGTTGCTTAGTTTCTGATATAAAAGGTTGGTATGTACGAACACAGCCTCTAACGATGAATGTTGAAAGTTTCAAATCGTTGTGTGTAGTTACAGAGGGTGTAGCTGAAAAAAAAAAATGTCTCTAAACACCAGCGGTGATTATAAGACTCGTCTACTCTCTATTGCTCGTCACAAGTCCTTTATATATGAGGGACCAATACTCCCGAATGTTCCTGAAGGACGAGAGGCGCCCAGGTCTAGCAGTACGTAACATGACGGAGAGACTCGCTCTCGAATCTTCTTACTGGTGCCGAAGCAAAAACTAGAACTCTCGTTCCAGAATACAACAATATTTCAGAATCATATATTACATTAATATATATAATAAAATTAATGGTTCTATTTTTACATCAACATACATGAAAAAGTAAGCCCTAATCACAAGTTTTGTAATACAATATACATAAATTTAACGTACATATAACAGTCAGCCAGTTCAACATGAAACATTTACTACAAGCCTGAACTTTTGAAGTTCTACCGATTAGGAAGATCATTCCACAACTTGGTCACAACTGGAATAAAACTTCTAGAATACTATATAGTATTGAGCCTCTTGGTGGAGAAGGCCTGACTATTAGAATTAACTGCATACCTAGTATTACGAACAGGATGAAACTGTCCAGGAAGATCTGAATTTAAATTATGAAAAATCTTATGCACCATGGATAACGAACTAGATCTGGAATAAGAAATTTAATACACCGTAAGTTCCCGCCCAACAAATAAAATCAGCAGCTGAAGACCAGACAGGAGAACAATACTCGAAACAAGGTAGAATGAAATAATTAAAACGCTTCTTCAGAATAGATTGATCACCAAAAATCTCGAAAGACTTTCTCAATAAGCCATTTTTTTTTTGCATTTGAAAGACAGACCTAATTTGTTTCTCAAAAGTAAACTTGCTGTCGAGAATCACACCTAAAATTTTAAAAGAGTCATACAGAGTTAAAGAAACATTATCAATGCCGAGATCCGTCCTAGAGACGGTTTGATCAGTGATCCTTTCCCTATTCAAATTCCATGAAAATTGTTGCCCGTACAGTGGATAGCCTTGAACTAGTTTCTAGGATTTGCAAACAAGTAAATTTTACGTCAGTCAACAGTTGGTTTACCAAAAATGGTAAAATATTTCTTTTGGAATGTTGGAGAATTATCTTAAATACTGAATAACTTCCTTCAATAAAAATCATACTGAGTTGATTTAATTTTCTTCAGATATAATGGAATAATGAGCTTGTGGAAACACGATGTGTATGAAGCACAAAGAATTATTTTTTTAACACATAACTTAAACACCCATTCTTTATGACCATTGAGAGGTACCTCACAGTTATCTGTAATTACATTCACTTTAGAGGGTGATTTTGATTGCTGCCTATTCTCTATTTGGCAGTGAAAGAATCCCTAGAGTACAATAAATAAAAATTTTCATAAATGCCAAAGTCGAGGCAATGAGGTGGAATTGTCCCTTTGTCTGTGATGGTGATTAGGGTTCTCTATGATGCAACAGATAGTCTGATCAACATAATCTATTAGTCCCTTAATATCTAAACGACATTATTTATACTAACAATAAGATTGACTAAAGAATTATTGTTAAACTCTTCAGACAAAGTATTCTACTTCAGATCGTCAGCTTCATCATCATGTTCTGAGTCAGTACTTCTGTCAAAACGAAGACTTTTGGCCAAACGAATTTATTTTCAAGGAACTAAATCTAAACCCATCAATAATTAAATACACAAATAAAAGGACAACCTTTTTACTAACCAATATTATACAACATCTATTTACAATAGATATCTGTGTTCCATCTATCAGAATCCAGAATTGGATGATTCTTTGCCTCAGCTTGTAAGCATATCATAAGTGAAATTATAAAAATGTCTAGTAATTGCATAAACTTGGTATACACAAATTCCACAGGTGCTATAACAAGCTATGTTGGTCTTCCAGTTGGGACATTTGATCAAAGCTTGGTTTCGTAAGTAATAAGGCAGTGCAGCGTGTCCCTAATGTTTCAACACTTTAGTAAGATAAATATTAAAACTCAAGCAGAAAGGAATAGCATTTTGAGTGATCTTTTACACTTAAATTGGTCACAATTATATAAAGGGGATGAGACTATTGTTTTTCTTAAATGAAAATTTGTTAAACATAATTGACAACCTTGTTTAAATACCGAATCAAGGATAAACTCCAGTTCAATGATGATTGTGTACATGTCTATTTGCAGAAAAAGAAGGCTTATCACTTTGGAAAAGTATAAATAAGATTTGACTTGACTTAGAATATCTTTACTCAGCTAAGAGTTGTTGCTTTGATATTTATGCTTAAACTGAAAAGGAATCCAATTTGAAATAAAAAAAAAAAACCTTAATGGTAAAACCCGGGAACATGGATGGTGGACTACCCTTAAACCTGAAGTCTTTCGTGTAAGATAGCTCTGTCAGTCACTGTCCAAAGGAAATGAAAATCCTCTTAGCGGATGAGGGTAATGAGATACTCTATCTTTCTAATTCCTGTTTTCCTGAAGATAAACCTGACTGCTTTAGCTTTTCAGTAATATGAAATTAATACTATTTTACTAGATCTTGATGCTCAAGGAGGTGTAGATCCAAATGCTATTTTCCTTTGTTTTTGTTTTTTTCCTAGAAAGATGGCTGATTTCTTAGCTTTGCAGTTGTCAGTTATTTCTTGCAAATTAGCAGAGGTTCATTTTGCACTTGGTGAATAATTGGTAACGCTACTCCATTAGGTAAATGTAATTGTGGTAGCTCTTAGCTTTAGTCCTGCTGATTACTGCCAAATTTCTATAACTCTCATATCATCTATAACTTTTGAATGTCTTCCGACAAAACGCCTAAATATATATGGTGAAGATATTCCTTATATTCCCTAGAGTGCATTTGGTTTTTGCAAAGGCCATGGAGCATGAGATTCCCTTATTAGGATTTTCTATATAGTACAAAAATTCCCTTGATTGTAGTCATTAAGTTTGGATGATTGACTTCGATTTTAATGTTACCTTTGACCATGTTAATCCTGAAGCCCATGATACGAAGCTAAAACAGATGAGAGTAGGTGGAACTATTCTTAGCATCTTTAATTGAATTTTTAAGTAAAAAACTGCAAAGAATAGATATTGATGGAAATCATAGTGACTGTAGGGAAGTAATATCTGGTGTTCCACAGGGTAGTGTTCTCAGCTATTACTCTTCATATTATGTATACTCGACATATGGTTTGGGCTTGAAAACCAGCGTGTTGCATGTGCAGATGATGATACTCTCTTTACATAAATTCCATCCCATAATTGTAGATCTGGGGTTACTGAATCCCTTGACTAAGGTCTAGCTAAAATTAGTGCACAGTTCAAATTATAAGGGATGCAGGTAATCCCGACAAAACTTAAAAGTATGATCGTAAGTGGATCAAGGACAGCGAATCCTCAACATTTATTTCTTTTCATTGATAATATTTCTTATTCTGTATAAACCCCGTTTAAAATTCTAGGTGTGATTCTTGACTGCAAGAAAAACTAGGAATATTGAGAATCTTATCTAATAATTTGTTGATCAATCTGTACTGAGGTAATGTTTTAATTTTTTCATTCTGAAATATTTTGAATATTGTTCTCCAGCCTGGTCTTCAGCTGCTTAATCTCATATTATTTTGTTGGACGAAAATTTGCGGTGTATTAAATTCCTTATTCCTGATCTGGATATTAATCCAATGCACAGACAACCGGTTAGTTCTATGTTTATATTGAATAATATGTTTCATAATTCTGATTATCATTAGCATTCAGATCTTCCTGGATTGTACCACCCTGTCATATTATTTCTACGTTTGTAGTTAACTCGAACAATCTTGCCTTCGCATCACAAGGCTTAATAAGTCACAAGTGTTCTGGAAAGATCTTACAAATCTGGTGGTTAAGAGGGTGGCTCTTCAAAAAATAAAACTTGTTGCAAATGTTTTCTGTTAAACCTATGACAAGTAAATATATGAAATATCTATCTAAAACTGTTACTGATCTCAATATATTTTACATTTTTGGTGTTATTTCTCATTTATAGTTTCTTGGTTGCCTATCTATTTCATATCTCCCTACTGTAGCCCACCGGCTTCTAGCATGCTGATTGTCCAATTACAGTTGCAGCTTGGCTAGTAATACTAATAATACAAATGTACAGACATATACGTTACAGCAATCAAGGTATTCAAGTAGTTGGCATGGGTCAATTAACTGTCCAGGACAAATTTTAAAACTTCTAAACATGGATCAAAAGGAAATGGGAAACCATCCAATGATTTTATAACAAATTGCTGTTTTATAAGGAAATTTCTATATCAATGATTTATGAAAAAAACCCAAATCATTATTTAAGTGGCATTAGATCTAGACGCAAAATATAAAAAGTGTAGAGAATAGAACTGTGTCGTCGTCTCCAAGTTTTATAACGCATTTTTTACCTTTCTCTACCTATGCCACGTTGTCACTTTCACATTTAGTTTAAAAAGTGAAAACCAAAACTAAAGTTCATCTTGTTTTTCTGTCTTTTCTAAAATGCAGGAGTTCCCTTTACCAGAAAACATATCCGAAGATCTTCAACATTTCACCCTGGCTTTTTGCTCTTTCTATAGTCTCGCTCGAGAAAAGACGAGCGCGTATTTCAGCAGCCTAATGGTTTATCACACATTGGCATTTACATACGCGTCACGTCAGAGAGAGAGAGAGAGAGAGAGAGAGAGAGAGAGAGAGAGAGAGAGAAGAAAAAAAGGAAACTCTTACTGTTTACACTTGTTATCAAATTCGGAGGAGCATTAGCATCTCAACCTTTTTTTTTTTTGCACAAGAATTAAAAGAAAACTTAATTTTTCTCCTCTCAATATACATGTATATATATATATATATATATATATATATATATATATATATATATATATATATATATATATGTATGTATATATATATATATATATATGTTGTGTGTGTGTGCGTGTGTGTGTGCATGTGTACAATATAGGAGTTAATTAGTCATTGAGACGCATGTATTGAAGAAATTACAACTATGTGATATAGAAGAGCGACCCTGACAGGGATTCAAGCCCAGAACACAGCAGTTATAACAGCCAGATGCATCTATTAACACCAAAATAATTCTTTAGATTTAAGAAAAGACAACAGCAGTTTGCAGTTACTATGGTGTAATTTTCAATCAAGGGAAACATAATATTGAACATTTCACTGTAGTTAATGGGTTATATGAGACTTCATAATTAAAAGTGCAAAATTGTCATAAGCCAAATTACTGTACACTATCATACACAAACATTTACGTGTTTATCTATAAGACAGTTATATGAAAATCAATCTCATATTCTTTTCCAAAATACCTTTTACTCTTTCACTGGGCGTGCACACGTGTTTGTGCGTTGGAATCGCAATGACATAGACTACCAACCTGTCTTCTTAGACACTGAGCTATGCGCTTGTGGTCATAGGTCTTGAAAACTTTGGCGAATGAATTTTTCCCACAGCGAAGAGAATTGCCAACAAATTACGGCAAGGAAGCTACAGTATTGAAGGCTACATAAACAGTGATCAACTGTCCGATTACCGGGATATATTTACTCTTAGAATTTCAATGGGTACGTCATGATAACAATGACGGTAAACAAGGAGGAATAAGCACCATTAAACTAAATTAAGTCTTTCTGGTGAGACGCCACTGAGGAAGTTAAGGCCCTGTTAAGAATCATAATTTGCTTTTAGAAGCTTAACAACATTTAATTGCATCGTACCTTTTTTTGCTGGAAGCTAATAAATTGACACCAGCAAAGAAACTTCATATCTTAATAAAAATAAAAGTTTATACTAAAAATGTCACAGGTTTATAAAATAGAAATTCAGCAAACTGTATAATGGAAAAGTTTAATGATCTTCCTCTGTGATTAAATAGATTTTAATTAAACCGTCGCTAAGAGTTGTAATCTACCAATTAGTTAAATCTTCAGCAATATATTTCCATATCTCTCTCTCTCTCTCTCTCTCTCTCTCTCTCTCTCTCTCTCTCTCTCTCTCTCTCTCTCTCTCTCCGTTTCTTTTACTGGTTTCTTCTTTAAGTTTGATATAAATTGTCACTCTGCTTTATAATTATGTAAATTGAGAATTTTACCATATTCTGGTGAGATACGTTACCCTTTCCTCAGAATTCAATTTTGTGAAAAGATTTATATCCATTTTTACTGTATGAATCTAAAGAGAGATTTTGCCTAACCAGGTAATAAAGGAACACAGAAAGATTTGCTGCTTTTCTTTTTTTGCTGTTACTGTTTTTAGCCATTATTTTACTTTCTCTTTTTCATCTGCTCTTCTATTCTTGCTTGAGGGTACACTCGAGCCACTATTCTTCCTTATTTCTCTTCTTGTTTTGTAAAAGTTTTTATAGCATATGTAGGATATATTTATCTTAATGTTGTTACTGCTTTTAAAATATATTATTGTCCTTTTTTCTTTTCCTCACTGGAGCCCTTAGGCTTATAGCATCCTGTTTTTCCAACAAGGGTTGTAGCTTGGCAAGTAATAATAATAATAATAATAATAATAATAATAATAATAATAATAATAATAATAATAATAATAATAATATGTTTGGCTATACTACGCATAAACTCACTTCGAGGAAATCTAGATTTCTCTTGTCCTTCCCTACCCAAATATACCATGATTATGCGAGGTAATAATGTGTTTATTGCCTGATGAATGAGGAATTGTTATCAACCTATAAGCAAACAAAATGAAGTTTATATAGAAAGGACGGGGGCAGTCCTACATACTATTTCCAGAGGATTTTACTTATAATTTGCGCACCGATATAAAAAAAATTCCTGACTGCATATCAACAACAAAATATTCTTAAATAGGTTTCCGTGCTTTATAAATTCCTATTTTTTGAGAAGTGTATCAAGTTCGAGTTCATGAATAATTATCCGTATGAAATAAATTATTAATCTAGTAAACTCTTGCACCTGAAATTATCTATGTTTTCATTTTGTTTTTAAGTAAATAATATTAATATATATAACAACAACATATGAGCAAAATCAATCAGTGATTGCCCTTAGTCTATATCTTGCAGTATATCATCCTTAATGATACAGCCCCGGTCATCGGCTTTAACCCGCTGCCATGCACTCATTGTCCTAAAACACTATATACATTCAAATGCAATTCGCTAATTGCTATTGAGGGCGTATGTTTAATGGCAATGTGTTTATGCCTTAGGTCATAATTTACTATCTTGTTATACGTATATTAACTCTTGATGTTGCATTGATATATACTTCTTGCAGCACATAAATATGATACGCAGATATAAGAAAAACGTTCAATATCGACAGACCCATAAATATATTCAGATTCTTGTTTGTCCACAATCAATTACAT
This sequence comes from Palaemon carinicauda, assembly GCF_036898095.1. Lineage (NCBI taxonomy): Eukaryota > Metazoa > Arthropoda > Malacostraca > Decapoda > Palaemonidae > Palaemon > Palaemon carinicauda. The sequence goes on from NC_090726.1 coordinate 161,259,538, forward strand.
GTTATCAATTATCTATTGCATACCTGACTGTAATACTCGCTAAATTATTCATTCAACGGACTATTCATTTACCTCTCATAATGTATACAATAGCACACTTCACTGTGATTAATCATTGTTGAACATCCTTTTATCCAATGCAATAATTTAAAGAATTAAAAATAAAACATTGGGTTCTTCGTAACATGCTCAAACGTTACAATAATTTTGTTTTAAAAATGTAGCAATGTTATAAAATCGGTTGAGTTACGCGTAAGACCAGTAGACAGATGGACACGTCATTCTCGTCAATTTTAGCATGAAGAAAGGTTGAGCCAATAACGGAAACTGAATACGAAATACTTTAGTACGACTTTATTGATCATTTACATTTGTGGAATTACAAATCAACACTTTCACAGAAAGGTCATGATTTTGTGAGGGTCGACACATTTCAGAGATTTGGAAATTTTTTCCACTAGGTTGACTGTTGGTTATGTTAATATTTTCTTAATGTTTCCGTAAAAAAAATTGCTCTTGGATTGAAGTTTTGAAAGACAGTCTTTAGTATTATGTACTGAATAACTAATGTAATATATCATGTTCTGCTGTTATCTGTTTGCTTTTCATGTTTTGAAAATAATTTCCGAATGAAAATAGTCTATTTGATGTTTTCAATTCAAGATTTTCCCTTTACTTTTACTTTAACTAAAAATTTTTATTTCATCTAGTTCGATTTAGGATAACTACAGATTTTCCTTTTAAACGATTGAAATAATCTTGACCGAACAAGATCACAATCTCTGTTTTCTGAAGTCCTTGTTCACAGACTTATGAATATAACTAGTAACGAGAGGTTTGCACTAGGCCCCCTTAACACTTACACATCGGTATATACACTTGTGTAATAGGAGTAACAGACCGCTCTGGTATTTATTGTAATCCCACAAACTCTATTCCCAACACATTTAATTTTTTTTTTCTTTTTTTTTTGGGGGGGGGGGGATTAGACCCTATATTTTCTTCCTTGGAATAAACAGTTACAATATCTACTTCGAAGCCATGGAGTGAATATTTCCACAGTAAGTAGCCAGGTATTATCCTAATTATATCTAACTTTGCCACATGCTAGTTTACTGATGACAATGCTCAGGTTAGGTTTAAGCTCTTTTAAATAAATATTGCAGCTATTTTTAGAACTGCTTAGCGTATGAATCGCCAAAAGATGGGAAAGAACTAACATCACCTTGGCCACGATAA
>NC_090726.1:161265776-161275776 GCF_036898095.1 Palaemon carinicauda
CTGCCTGGACCTATTTGCTCACGATATAAAGAATTTGGGTTTCGGTTTATTTCTTTAGCTCCAGAAAATAAGATTTTCTAGGGATTTGGGATATCAGGAATTTGCCTGAATGTATTTTATATTTTCATCAACTGCTAAGTGTAATTATACCCTTATATTAATAGGGCTATAAAGAACATTATTTATCGATGTGTGAAAGTAATGAAAAGCGTAAATAACATTAGTGCATTTAAGAATTATAGTACAGAGAAACATTCTCATGATTTTGATGAAAAAGGTTTCATCCCTATCAACTAGGATGATAAAATGTCATACACAAAACATGTAAAATAGAAGGGTGTGAACATAAGGAGTGAAGGGGAATTGTACTCTTTATGGAGGTCAAGGTTCGAATGAATATATGGATTGTTAGGTCAACTCTCCTTAATGAAAAAAGTCTGGATATTGAGGGGAGAAAAAAGAAAAAGAAAAAGGTAGAGACTGATGACAAAGATGTTTGCATAGGTGAAAGGATGGATCAGTGCATACTGAAATGGTTTGGTCATATGGAAAGAATGAAAAGCCAGACGATAAATAAACTTAATAATTAAGAGGGGATAGGAAGAAGAACAGAACCTATGCAATGGAAGAGTTACTTAGAAAGAAGGGATATGTGAAAGAGATTTCTAGATAGAGATGAATGGTGCAGTGCATTTAGAAGTGTGTTCGTGTATGAGGAGCGGTTTAAATAAAAGTTTATTGAACAAGGGGTTGATCCATGATCTCCCAATTCAAAATGGAGTAAGATTATGGCAACTCCTCTCTCGACTTTTGGGAGGTTCATTAGTTTGTTTACTTTATTTATATAAACAATATCTCCCTTATATGATAACGAGCAAGTGTGTGGCTATATATATATATATATATATATATATATATATATATATATATATATATATATATATAAATATATATATATATATATATATATATATATATGGTGTGTGTGTGCGTGTATGTTACCGTAAGTATGCAAAATCGAGCATTATGCACAATCTATAGTAAATTTGCATAATAACGGATACGTCAGTTAATATGTATAATTACTGAAAAATTATAGTAAATATAAAATATTCCTAATATTTTGGTAATATTTCAAAATAACGGTTATAAACGTGGTAATTTTGTAATATAATTGAAAAATTCTATCATTGACTTCTACCGAAGGTTTGAATATGTTATCTAGATCTTACTTTTACCTATCCATACTATACTGGCCAGACAGTATCACATTGGATTCGTCTCTCAGGTTACGGTTCATTTTCCCTTGGCCTACACACACACTGAATAGTCTGGCATATTCTTTACATATTCTCCTCTGTCCTCATACACCTGACAACACTTAGAGATTTCCAAAAAATTCTTCTTCGCCCGAAAGGGTTACTGCACTATCATTGTTCAATAGCCACTTTCCTCTAGGTAAGGGTAGAAGACTCTTTAGCTATGGAAAGCTGCTCTTCTAGGAGAATGACACTCCAAAATCAAACCATTGTTCTCTAGTCTTGGGTAGTGCCATAGCCTCTGTACTATGGTCTTCCATTTCCTTAGGTTAGAGTTCTCTTGCTTGAGGGTACACTCAGGCACACTATTCCATCGTATTTCTCTTCCTCTTGTTTTGTTAAAGTTTTCATAGTTTATATAGAAGATATTTAATTTATTGTTGTTACTGTTCTTAAAACATTTTATTTTTCCTTGTTTCTTTTCCTTAGTGGGCTATTTTTCCTGTTGGAGCCCCTGGGCTTGCAGCATTCAGCTTTTCCAACTAGGGGTGTAATTTAGTAAGTAAGTAATAATAATAATAATAATAATAATAATAATAATAATAATAATAATACTGACGAAAAGTTGGAGACAACATGGTAAACTACTTGAGTATCTATTTCCTTTTTATCTTTACTGCATCCACACTTCTGTTCGTATTTCTTCTATACAGTAAATACTTAACGAGTGTCTTTTTATTTTTAAATTTTTTTGTTTATCATTGGTGAGTTTTCTTTTAAGGCCTGTGGTACGCAGCCTCTTCAGGAGTCTTCGTTCTTAAGAGGCCGAAGACATATGAAGTTAGTTTAAATGGACCCAGTAATCAAGGATACCCGAAAAAGTATCATTAATATAAGTCTGAACAAAAGTAGACTGGGGCTAAAAGTGTCAAAAAGGTTAATATTATAATGTTCTCCATAAGGAATAATATTTCGATCATTTACCAAAATATGGATAGAGAGGTAAGACTGATCTTATAAGATAAAATTTGACTGTCAGAAAAACTTTCGCTCAGGAAACTATTCCATTAAAAGCATAAAGTAGACACGGGAACTTATTTAAACGGCAAACTATTTTAATAACAACAAATATGTTTATAATTTTGTATTTCCTTGCCTAGCATCAAGAATTCCCATTGTTTGACAAGATTGATTTGGCCACCAGTCGTATTTTTTCAACTAACAGATTAGAGGGTTTCAAATAAAATTTCAGCACAACTGCAACGAAGGCACGTAACCTTCCCACTACCTATTTTCACTATTGCGTCTTCCACTGATATTTTCATTACAACATACTTTCTAAGACGATGATAATCGTTTTCGGTCTTTTTAACAATATCCATTTCAAGTTCTTACTAAGATTTTAGGAATTATGAATATTAACAGGATATTTTCTGTTATTTTGCAGATAAACACGTTTATAACCGTTATTTTGCAAAATTTTCAAGATTTTAGGAATTAAGTATGCATATTTACTAGCATTTTTCAGTGATTTTGCATATTAACTGAAGTATCGGTTATTATGTAAATTTACTATGAAGTATGCATAATAACCGATTTCGAATATTTACGGTAACACACACATCCCACTGTAAGATAAAAATTTATCTATATTGAAAACGACGTTGTGTTGATTTTCATGACACACACACACACATTCCTCACCCCATACACATATGCATATAAATGAATATAAATATAATGTATGCATATATGTATATATATATAATGTATACATACCTATATGTATCGACGCAATGGTTTCAATCACATGGATTATGTATACTATAATACACACACACACACACACACACATATATATATATATATATATATATATATATATATATATATATATATATATATACACACCCATTTACATTATACAAGCGTCTGTACACCTTATTTCATGAAGACAAGTAAAATGAGACAAAGCCCTCTTCTATTTCACGCTCTTGTCCCACATAGTCCAGCATCTGATCCACCTGTTACTACATACCAAGCGACCATCCACCTTATCCCATATCTCATCCTCAATTTTTTTGCTCAGCTGACCTGAAGTAGAGAAGGTCAGTAGGTTGAGCGTCCATTGGCATCTTCATGAAAGAGCTCCATTATTTTTTTTTTAATTTCACACAATTGGTGTTAATATCAAATTCATCAGTTTAATTTTTGTTATTGGAATTTGGATAATTTAGCCCGGTGTTAGGACAGGTGAGGCCATTCATCGCTGGAGTAAAAATTGAAACATTAGGCAAGGTAGAAGGCTGAGAAGTGGGTGCAGCTAGGGGCTGACGGAAGGGTGCAGAGATCAGTTAGCAATACCTTCAGTGGAATTATACAGAGCATTTCCTGATGTATTGGGGTAGATGAAACTCATTACGGTGATGAGCACTACTGCTTTTAAAGATCCTTTATATATATATATATATATATATATATATATATATATATATATATATATATATATATACATATATATACATATATATATACATATATATATATATATATATATATATATATATACATAAACACACAAACATACATATTTATATACTTACATTGTGTGTGTGTATATATATATATATATATATATATATATATATATATATATATATATATATATATATATACATAATATATATATATATATATATATATATATATATATATATATATATATATATATATATATATATATAATTTTTCTTAGCTTTCCTGAATTAAACTTCCCTGCAGATACGAAGTCTGAAAAAACTTGGAAGCCGTAACGAAGTCATGTCGGAACGGCGCAGCAGTCGGCAATTCGGAGACCGGTTATCAAGGAAGCGATCAGAGAAGAGAGTGATAAAGAAAGCTATATAACGCCAATTAAGGCTATCGACTCAGACCATCCGGTGGAAAATGAATTTCTCACTCTTGGATTTGCCCTTTCACGCGTCTTCTTGAGGGTTATCGCTTCCCTCTGTTATTTCGATTTTCTTTCCCGTTTTTTTTTCTTTCTTTGGCCTCGTGATTTCATCTTTCAACTGCGTTAAATGGAACAACAAAGTTAATTTAGGCCCAACGAATAGTAGGTGAAACGGGAGCCATGTTTACCGTGCTTTTCATCGTAGAAGAGAACCTGAGTTTTGAAAAACATCATTATAGTTACATCGTTGTCGAGGATTTAATTAACAAAACTATACCCATGACGTCTGTTGCTGTAATTTTAGATAAATATACAAACATATATCCCCTCCCACACACACACACATATATATCTATATCTATATCTATCTATCTATATATATATATATATATATATATATATATATATGTGTGTGTGTGTGTATATGTATATGTATATATAGTGTGTGTGCGGGTTATGAATGTTATGAGAAATCACAATGCTAAGTTTATTTTGGATCGAAAATGAAAGAAAAACAAGTCGGAGAACCTTTAATCGTTAGTATTATCCCACCCAAGTCTTAAAAACATACAGGATAATAAAACATTGGAATGCCAGCGATAAAGTCTCTTTTTTTTCAGTTGTGACTGGGGAGATGTGTAATAAAAAATGACCGCCCTTTGAAGCCATAACACTTGGCAGTACCTTACGGAAGATGAAGCGAGATATAGGCCGGATATTTCGTGAGACTCAGGTGCATAAGGACGGTATCTTACCCTACTCATGGGAAATAAAGTAGAAGAAAAATATGAGAAAAAAAAATATTAAAGAAGTAGAGGAAGAAGCTTTTGATTTAGTTCTACTTAGGGGAAACGAGGATAAGAACAGCTCCATAGCTATGTTTATCACTAGCAAGCCTCAGGATAAGAGTTAGGAAAAATGTTAGAAAACAGGAATATATGCAGCTTTTTATCATCAGTGTCACAATATTATATATATTAAATGTCAGCCTGATAAGGACTTTATCACTTTCTATGAACACCGTTTAATCTTATAACTTACTTTTGTATAATTTACGTATTAATACAGGTGGTACAAATCCAAATATTCGCGTAAATGAAAAGGAAATCTGGCATAATGTTAGACATAGAAATACTGTAGATATTAGGTTAAGGAAATTCGAATCTACAACTACAACTAGCTCATTTACAATTCGAGGTGTCATTGTTGTTTACAATTTTACTTTTGAGAAACTATCCGGTATGTGTCTTCCTCTAATGTTCATAAATTTGAGGAAATATTCCAAGATTTTATCCGGGACTAGTCTATTTTAAGGAACATTTCCAATTCTTTTATTCTGCCATGTTTTGCATATTTTTTTTCCTGTCTGGTCTTCAATAGCTGACTCACTCTCATCATAATTGTTGGACAAAAGCTTGAGATTTCATAAGTACATTATCCTGACCATCGTTCGTTTAACTCTTTGTGCATCTTGTCTGAGATTTTTCATTATCAACCCTCCTTTGAATTTAGATGTTCCTCGACTATAACATCCACTGCGTAGGTTTATAACATTCTGTTTTTTTTATTATTGTTCCAGATAAACTACAGTAACGATAAAAAATAATCAGATAAAATTAACTACTTTAAGTTCCATCTATCCAAGACAGTAGTAGTTTTCTAACCCAAATAATAGTGTAAGACAAAGTTATGAGGGCTATGAGGAAAGGAAAAAGATTTCCACAAAAGGGGGTCGGGGGACGTAACCACATGAGGCCAGATTAGAGAAGTCAAATGAGACAACTCATTTCAAGAAGATTTGTGGGTAAAGCGAAATTGTATGGGGACAACATGATTAAGATCCGAAACACTTACAATTTCTATTACGATTCAAACACGAAACATTTACAAGTTCCATTACGATTCAGACACGAAACATTTACAAGTTCTATTACGATTCAGACACAAAACCTTTATAAATTCAATTACGATTCAGAAACGAAACATTTACAAGTTCGATTACGATTCAGACACGAAACATTTACAAATTTGATTACGGCTCACACACGAGGCATATACAATTTCGATTACGATTTAGACACGAAACATTTACAAATTCGATCACGATTCAGGCACAAAACATTTACAAGTTCTATTACGATTCAGACACGAAGTCTTTATAAAATTCAATTACGATTCAGACACGAAACAATTACAAGTTTGACTAAAATTCAGTCACAAAACATTTACAAATATGATTAAGATTCGAGACACAAAACTTTTACAAATTTGATTAAGATTCAAGACACAAAACATTTAAAAGTTCGATTATATTCAGACACGAAACATTTACAAGTTCTATTACGATTCAGACGCAAGACATTTACAAATTTGATTACGGTTCAGACAAAACATTTAAAGTGCTTTTGAAATTCATTCACAATAAATTTACAATTTCGATTACGATTTAGACACGAAACGTTTACAAGTTCTATTATGATTCAGACACGAAACACTTAAATGTTCAAATACGATTCATACACGAAACATTTACAAGTTCGATTAGGATTCAGACATGAAACATTTACAAGTTTTATTACAATTCAAACACGAAACATTTACAAGTTCTATTACAATTCAGACATGGAATCTTTACAAGTTCTATTACGATTCAGAAACAAAACATTTACAAATTCTATTACGATTCAGACACGAAACATTTACATGTCCTATTACAATTCAGACACGAAACATTTAGAATTTATATTACGATTTAGACACGAAACATTTACAAAATTCGATTACGATTCAGACACAAAACATTTACAAATTCTAATACAATTCAGACATGAAATATTTTAAAATTCTATTACAATTCAGACACGAAATATTTACAAGCTTGATTACGATTCCGACACGAAACATCTACAAGTTATATTACTATTCACACACGAAACATTTACAAGTTCGATTACAATTCAGGCACGAAACATTTACAAGTTCGATTACTATTCAGACACGAAACATAAACAAATTCAATTACTATTCACACACGAAACATTTACAAGTTCAATAACTATTCAGACACGAAATATTTACAAGTTCAATTACTATTCACACACGACACATTTACAAGTTCAATGACGATCCAGACACGAAACTTTTACAAGTTTGATTACAATTCAGACACGAAACATTTACAAGTTCAATTACTATTCATACACGAAACATTTACAAGTTCAATTACTATTCACACACGGAACATTTACAAGTTTGATTACTATTCAGACACAAAACATTTACAAGTTTGATTACTATTCAGACACGAAACATTTACAAGTTCAATTACTATTCAGACACGAAACATTTACAAGTTCGATTACTATTCCCACACGAAACATTTACAAGTTCAATGACGATTCAGACACGAAACATTTAAAAGTTCAATTACTATTCAGACACGAAACATTTACAAGTTCTATTACAATTCACACACGAAACATTTACAAGTTAGAATTTCAGCTCCGATCAGTAGTTAGGCAACTGGTAAGATAAATTACGAATATATCAAACTTTAATGCACTTGTCCTTTCTTTTAACATTTCTTTCAGATATCAAAAATGATAAGATATCACTAATAGTTGTCTTTTGCTTTTCCACGATCATTATAGACTGAATGATAAGAGGTTAATATACCCTATACAGCATAATAAAGAGAAAATGTCTGGCTATATATATATATATATATATATATATATATATATATATATATATATATATATATATATATATATATATATATATATATATATATATATATATATACACTTTCCGGTCACGCTGAGTGGCATTGCCAGATCTATAAGTACTCGGTCTATTCCATCGCTCGGGTGGGGGGGAGGGTGTAGTCATACCCTGGTAAGAGGGGGGTACCCAGGGAGGAAAGGAGAAGGGGTTTGAAGGAAGGGTGCATGTGTGCAAATTTATCTTAATATTCAGCCGTCGTTTTTGACGGGCCGCGTCTACTAGTATCCCTAAAAAAGGTAAGACTTAGAGCAATCTTTTTTCTTCGGAAAAGGAGATAAACTCTGCTATCGGACTAGAGGATAACCATCAGCATAATACAAGTGCCTTATAAGAAACAATGGTCTTGTTCAGTGTTTTACCCAAGACCTACCGATGGTTGTACATATTTCTACCCACAAAAAAATGTAAAGTCCAAATTTGCCACTAAGGTTTTCATATTATATACCTAAAATAATGATAGAAATGAATATACAGTACAGCATATTAAAAGACAAAGACAAAAACTTTAACATTTAACAATGTCACTGAGAGATGTCCGTAAATTCCATCAAGTCTTCTACCACTGGCAATCAAACTTCCAGGAAGTTCTTAAAAAAATTGCTTACCTGACAAAGGCTCGCAGGCACATTCGATCCTTCGTAACATAAAATCACATTTAAAAGTTTGAAAGCCATTTTGAACTTAGGCTGAATTTCGGGTAACTGAAGAAGTTACCAAACAAGCAAAGTAACTTATCGACGAAAACTGCACTCTAAAATAATACGCAGAATAAAATTAATATTCTACCGAGCCAGAATCAATTTCAACTTTCAAGACTAATCGCTTTAGGACTGTTGGCGAAAAGTCAAGGGGTAAAATCCTCGCTTGCATGAAATGGAGGTTCAGTCATCTTCTTAAGTAAGAACGAGCTACGGGATAAAGTCAACGAGACAAGACAGTCTCTTTATAACCAACATTATGTGCAAATGCATGAGTGAAGGAAACCTTAATTTTATTCAAAAATTGCCTACGATGAGAAATACAGGCATAAAACATCTTAATTTCAAGTATGTTTCTAACTCTTAGAAGTCCTTTCGTCTGTTCTAAGTGACAGCAAATGTTGCTGTATGTCGTTAACTTTTATAAAATTCTTGTATATTTTGAGGGTATGTTGATGGTAGTAGTAAAACATGTTATTAATCCTTTGTCTTCAAAACACAATTTATGTTCTCTGGATGTGACAGTCTTATGGCTTTCTAAGGCACATCACAATTCAGTTTCTCTTGCATCTCACATGACCAAATTCCTTCATAACGACTTCTTCAGAATTCCTTCTCAGTTTACAAACATAAGAATTTTCTATTAAACTAAATATCCACAATTACTATATAATGTTTACTATCATACTAATTTAAAAATAGTGAGCTAGACTTAGAAAATGCAAACCAGTTACCAGTTTATAACATATTTAACACTATGAACAATCAGCACAGTCAAAAATTAAACTTAAACACAGCTGTAGACGAATGTATTTATCCATAATTGCAACTCTCAAGTCTATTCAAAATAACAGCATCCCCAAGACTGAACGGAAGCTGTCACCAAACCAGCATTCATCATTTAGTACTTTTGCTTTTTTGTATCTGATTAGCGTACACAATACAAACAACAACAAATGCAGCCGTTTCTAGTCCACTGCAGGACAAAAGCCTCAGTCATTATTTATGTCGGGGTTTGGCCATTACATCACAACGCTGGCCATTGAGGATTGATGATGGAGGGTAATTTTGTCTGATGACTCACAGCAAACCAACCTAGTATGCGTGGCCAAGACTAAAACACATTTGCTAACTATGGCAATACACAAACCCTTTCACCACGTTAAAAAGGGGGCGTACTCAATAATACATTTTAAATACTTTCGAGTAACATAACTTATTTTTGGCAATGAACATAATACAAATGATGTTATTCCTTCCCTTAACATTTCCCAAGTGCGCCTCATTAATGAATAGCAACGATG
>NC_090726.1:161285776-161290776 GCF_036898095.1 Palaemon carinicauda
GAGAGGAAAGTAAATTACTTCAGATTGAAGAATTTTAGATCTTTCACTGATCCTTCAATATTCTCTACTTCTGTGCAGTTTCCGCCTTATCCTGCACAATCTTTATTTTTGGATCTTCAACATTAGGGATTTTACTTTCGCCTTTCAAATCCACCATATCGTAAACTGATAAAAAAATAATAACTAGTTCTCCTTTTCGGATTATTTATTTCTTCTCTCCCGTTCTCCTTCCTCTCTCACTTTTCTTCCTGTATTTTCTGTCCGAATGCTTTCAAATAAATCAGTTATTAGTCTTCAATATTCTTGTTTAGCTTTTCATGACTGCCTTCCTGATTCCACTTGTCGTTGACCCTTTTATGACGAGGTATTTTGTTTTCTTTTAAAGTCGCACACTCAACAATTTTCTCAACTTTCACCAAAGCATTTTCTGCAAAACTCAAACCTTGTTTCCTTTTTAATAGCCTCATGGTGAGTCGGTGATAAAAGCTTGCAAATTCAGGTTGGTCAATCAAACAATCAAAACGATCTTTTAACCTTTTCTAACATTTCTCCTTGAAACGAATGACAATTTGAACTGATTTCGGAATGCACCGGTATTCCATATTTCTCCTAACAGAGAGACTAAGCATCTTTTGGAGCTCTGACAGGAAACCATTCAACTTTCCTATTGATGACGAAAGACAAATTGCAGTCGAACAAGGAGTTGGGGGAGTTTTGAAGACTCTTTCGGATTTTGGAGCCTGTTATGGATTTCCAAAACGCTTCCATGTTTTTTTGAAAATAAGCTAGATACAAGAACTTTATATTGTTGGCTCGGCGGGCTGCCCGCTTCCCACTAGCCCGGCGGGCCTCCCCCCTTCTCTCTGGCAATGCGCGGAGCTCCCCCCTTCCCGCTGGCTGGGCGGGGCTTCCCCCTTCCCGCTGGCTGGGTGGGGCTCCCCCCCCTTCCCGCTGGCAGGGTGGGGCTCCTCCCTTCCCGCTGGCAGGGCGGGGCTCCCCCATTCCTGCTGGCAGGGCAGGGCTCCCCCATTCCCGCTGGCAGGGCAGGGCTCCCCCATTCCCGCTGGCAGGGCAGGGCTCCCCTTCCCGCTGGAAGGGCGGGGCTCCCCCTTCCCGCTGGAAGGGCGGGGCTCCCCCTTCCCGCTGGCAGGACAGGGCTCCCCCTTCCCGCTGGCAGGGCGGGGATCCCCAATTCTCGCTGGCAGGGCGGGGCTCCCCCCTTCCCGCAGGCAGGGCAGGGCTCCCCCCTTTCCTGCTGGCAGGACTGGGCTCCCCCCTTTCCCCTGGCAGGGCAGGGCTCCCCCCTACCAGCTGGCAGGGTGGGGCTCCCCCTTACCTGCTGGCAGACGGGGCTCCATTCTTCCCGCTGGCAGGGCTGGGCTCCCCCCTTCTCACTGGGAGCGCGGGGCTTCCCCCTTCCCGCTGGAAGGGTGTGGCTCCCCCTTCCTCTGGCAGGGCTGGGCTACCCCCTTCCCGGTGGCATATCGAGGCTCTCGCCTTCCTGCTGGCAGGGTAGGGCTCCCCCCGTTCCTGCTAACAGGGTAGGGCTCCCCCCTTCCTGCTGACCGGGCAGGGCTCCCCCCTTCCCGCTAGCAGGGCAGGGCTCCCCCCCTCCCGCTGGCAGGGTGAGGATTCCCCCTTCCCGCTGGAATTTAATAAGCGTTAGGTTTTTCTCCATCAATTTAGGATAAAAGTCAGATTCTGAAGTACAAACATGTGAACAGTTTTCAAAGTACTATTAACCTGAAGTGCTTAAAATAACTTCCTTAGAAATAACAGGTCTCCAAAAATTAAAAAAAAAAAACACCTCTCAAAATTTAATTCTTTTAACGATATTAGATGGGAGACTGCCTGTTTCTCAAATTTTTAAAATATTGGTTTCATCCTATAGCCAACATAAAATAACTTCACGTTGCTACTGGTCTCCCTCAGGACATATACTGTAAATCAGAGAAATCAGTAGTCTAATATCACCCAATATCAAACTAAATAACGGTAAATTACATAGAAACGTATATTTCTATAATCACTACTGATAGAAAGGCGATCAGAAATAACCAGGGTAATCTATCTCCACCTGGTTCTGTCTCTAGCCCTCTATACAAATTGTCCAGCTGTTACATTCTCATTTACATCTTCCAGTAAGCTACCCAAAAACCTGGGTAATAAAACAAGAAAAATAAATACATGTACCGTAAAAAAAAAAAAAAGATACAACACGAACTGAAAATGCTAAGCTAAAAAGGGAGAAAAACATTGCTTATAACCTTGAAATCAAGTTCTTTAAAGCGCACTCACCCCTTCCCCCATTGGTACCATATTCTAGATAGCTTTTGTGCATTTGTTCAAGAACTATGGCCCAAAATTAGTTCTTATTCAAATATAATTCTGTTTTATCTATTGAAATCCTTGGTGTCTTGTTCCTTAAAAATAGCGTGACTTTATTCTTTTTTTCCTGTTGTTTCACGAATCGCACTGTAAAGACGTAGCGTTACAGATTATCGGCAACTAGATAATATCAGCTTAGTTACAAATTGAGTTTGTAATTTTAACACTGAAATGGATAACGCGGAGTCAAGCTGCCAACTAATCATAAAGAGTTTATTTGTAACATTGCCCCCCCCCCCCCCAACCTTCTTTGACTCTCACTATTCTCTCCCTCTCACCCCTTCCCACTCTTACCACCCTCAGACTCTCTCTCTCTCTCTCTCTCTCTCTCTCTCTCTCTCTCTCTCTCTCTCTCTCCATAATAAATGATAAAAGATAGCGTCTAGTTTATATCCCCCACTTACATAAAACTCAATTTCAAAATAAATGTTATTTTGAGAAACATTGCAAGTTCAATTCTCTAGAGACATGATGTTTGTGAAGTGAATCTTTATCTCACTAAAAGTTGGAATTGTTGAAAGACAAACAGGCAAGAATGGAAGTAATAATGTAGTGTCTGGAAGGGTTACAAGAGTTCGGTAGGTTTGAATAAGTGAATAAATTCCAGGAATTTAGAAGGTAAGAAGAACTGATTAATTTTAATAAATACAAAGAAAAATCTTTCAATTCAAAATTATAAAAGGGCTTACGGCCGTATGCTAAGAGGAAATAAAGGGACTATAATATAGACCCTACATTAAATTCCTATGCTTAGAACATATACAGGCCCTATAAATTTAGGGTTCCCTATAATTTAAGGGGTGGTTCCAATACTATTTAAAGGGTGGCCCAGACATGCCTTTCGCAAGCCCTATAAATAAATAGTAGTCATGATATCAACTCTTTGCTTGTGAAAAACATTTATATTATCAAAAGATGTCTTACAAAAATAATAACACATAAAAAGAAAGAAAAACTATTGAACAGGTGGGCCAAACTTCATATTTTATGAACTCGGAGATGTCCCTCTCGGAGTTCAAGCACAACACAACAAAACAAGCTTCTGCCAAGTTTCACAGGTAAGAATTTCTTTGATTTTTTTTTTAGCAAAGTAAGTGATAAAATAGTAGTTGCAAGTAAACTTGTCATTTGAAATCGTAAATAAATTACATTCTTCCAATAGATATGATAGCTCATGCATGGAAAAGGTGTTGGTTTTTAACTGATGCTAAAAGGTTCATCTGTTTTTAAGAGAAATTGTTGTATTTGTGCAAAGTTTACATTAAGTTTGGCTTGGAGAAGTTGAGAAATTCTGGTAACTAATCTAACGAAATCAAAGTAACCTTGAAAGGGGGTGACCCTCTGGAAGAGAATGCCAAAAAAAGGCCTTATCCTTTAGATTCTAGCAAAATGAACTAATTTTCATCCACAATTTTGCCTTTTTATAAATGATTTAGATATCTGGAGATGATTCCCAGGTTTTCAAGAATAATTCAACTAATGTGAACCTAATGTAGGAAATCATAGCTCCAAGTTGGTTGTGTTGGGCTGGTGATTGTAGCCTAACTTAGGGTTCGTTCATTACTTTGTAAGATAATTTAGAAGGTGTCTAGAGTAGGCCTAGGGTTGATTTCCAGCATGATCATCATCTGAAAAGTGTAATAACCAATTTGAACCTAATTTGGGAATTTCATAGTGCATCTAAGTTTATGCCTAGTCTACTAAAGTGTAAGTTAGCTGTGCAGTGTGGACTGTGGAGGGCTGCTGTTGAGCTAGCCAGGGGTCAAGGGTGGCAGATTAGGTTTTGTAGAGTTAAACACTAGGCTAACAAACATTTCATGAGTCTTACATTACACGTATATTTCATATATTTCAGCATGTACCGACAATTTCGTCATATCCGAAACCTTCAGCGCTATCAGCATGGCCACATACGAAGGGTTGTGACAGACCGAAGCAACCCATTCCATGCCATGACTGAGGAAGAATTTCTGATGAGGTTCCGATTAAGTAAAGAATGCACACTTTCATTGATTGCAAAGATAGAGCATCGACTGCCCAATGCTCTTAGCAACAGAGGTAGGCATGAGTAGTTATCACATTGTTTTTGTGCTTATATGTCAGGTGATGAGCTATTTGTGAGTAATGTAATGCTCATTTTGGTAATAGTATAGAACACCACGCTCTCCATTTACTCCAATATAATGTAATCCTGCGGTTCTCACCTTCTTGCACAGTAATTAGGTGGTTATTTAAATTCTGGGAAAGCAATAATTAGCAAGATATGTTGAAGAGGGGGGAAGGGGTTATAAAAAGAAAATAGCTCGGTTTCCTCACTAAACGACTTGGAACTGACACGTCAACATCGTCAACTAAACAGAATTCGTGATGCCAGCTTACATAAACAGAAGTTCGTGATGCCAGCGTACATTTGATTTACTGTATATTCAAAATATACTTAATTAAAAATGGATTAATTACTCACAAGTGTCCTTAAAATATGCAATTTACAAATAGTGACACTTTTGAGTAATCACAATTCTTGATTAAGTATATTTTGAATGTACACTATATCAAATGTACGCTGGCATCTCGAACTTCTGTTTAGTTGACTATGTTGACGTCAGTTCCAT
>NC_090726.1:161298276-161305776 GCF_036898095.1 Palaemon carinicauda
AAGGGAGCCATAAATATCTGTTTAAACATTCATTGAAATACTAAAGATGCTGGGTTCATGCAAAAACATAAGATATCGTTATAAAAGATGAAGAGGGAAATGTTAGGAATTATATGAATGAATGATAGAGTAAGTCACCAAAAATTACAGTGATCTGTTGCCTAGAGACCTAGTCCACTAGTTCATTATTGTATGGAACTACTTCAATTTGAGACTTAGGCTCCGATAATCAAACATCAATTGTTAACTCAAAAAGGTAACATCGGTTCGAGGATACCTGTGTTATGCTATTTTCTTTCAAATGGCTATCTTGTTTCAATGCAAGATCAAAAGACTTGGACCATGTTATTGAAACATCTGACGAGGCTTAAAGATTAATACGTAAATACATTACCGAAGAGTAGGATTATGATAATAATAATAATAATAATAATAATAATAATAATAATAATAATAATAATAAGTTTAAAAAAATGTTGATAATACCAATTAAACACTTTATGAATTACTTAAAATGTAAATTATAATAATTGTAGGTAGGAGTAAAAAGAATATCAGATTTCTCTTTCATAGTGATGACAAACCCCGCTTTTTCATCCTAATGAAAAACTAGACATGTCTCACAGATGAGACACAAACAGGAAATGGAACATTCCAAATCGAGGGAAGAAAGAACAATTACAAACACCCTCTTCTACAAATCCTACAAGTGACAATGATTTCCCTCTTCCAAGAGAGAGAGAGAGATGAAACTGTATTACAGTTAAACTGGTAATCTAACGATCTCTGATGATATATTTTTTAAATAAACGAAGTATCTAACCGCTTATGATAATACTTATATTTTTGTGCATATGTAGATTTTCCCTTAGATAAAAGAAAAATAAAGCTATATACGAAAATGCGTCATACAACTAGTTCTTAACCTAAAACAAACTGATGAATTGTAATCAAGGTTGAGAAACTTTACTTCAGCTTTCAAAAACTTTCTACGCTCCAATCTTTCACACAAAATACCAAGAGCATATAACAACAGCATTCCAATATTTGCCCGTACTTGGGGTTAGGTTTTATGGACACTTGGTTTATGTTAGGTTTGTTGTAGTATTACAAATGTTCTTTTTATGATTACTTCAGTTTCCAAATAAAACTGTGATGTTCTGACATAAAACTGTATATCTTTTAGTGAAGTGCCTTTTTGTCTTTTGTGTCAATGACCTGGTCCACAAAATGTTACACTCGGCTCGGATACTTAAAACATCTTAAAATCTTATAGTGATAAGCTAGTTTTAGAGGGTAAATACAAAAAATTAGAGTAAATATTCCCATTAACAATTATAGAAGAACAACCATCCATTAATATTACTGAAGAAACAACAGTTTCTGCTCACTGTCATACTGATATATGTAAAACCATCCAGAATTTCATATCAGTCTGCAAATAATTGTCAAATCATCTTCATAAAAATTAATAATTATACCTACATGTAAACTGTTTAAACGAACTATCAGCTCTAGTCGCGAAAAACTAAATGATGACCTAAAATTATGAGTAATATAATACAATAGGAAAAAATTTAAATAAAAAAAAAGTTTGATACATAAAAAATATGAGTTAGACAATATAATAGGAAAAAAATAAACAGTAAAAACATGAGTGATGGGAGAGGGGGGCTGGCCAAATATATAAAAACAAACGAGGCTGTCCCAAGACGAGATGGTAGCTCGGTTTCCTTTCAAGGATGGAAAAGAAGAGAAAGAAGAAAAAGTGGGAAGAGCGCCTCGCCTATTATCCCCTACCTGACATAAGCCTGTCCCTCTTATTAATAAACGCTCCACGTTCGTCGCATGCCACGATCTTAGCAGGTCTTAAAAAGATCTCTTTCTTCTCCTTCCTCTCATATTCACGACACTAATCCACAGATGAAAGAGATACGAGGACTCGCATCTTCTCTCATCTGGATCAAAACAGATTGTTGTATTTCTTCGCAATTAACTTCGTTTCTTTCTTGCTTTCCTGTTTTTATGTCACATCTCTCTCTCTCTCTCTCTCTCTCTCTCTCTCTCTCTCTCTCTCTCATCGGAAGTTACACTTGGGAATATCATCATTAATTACAACATGCCACATTTCAATGCAATTAAAAAGGAAATAGGTTAAAGTATTATGATTTTCAATAATCATATCTCCATGGCCTTACGACCTATGAAAATATATTATTCAAAAGGTCACATTCGATTAAAGGTAAATTAAAAGCCACGGTGATCAAAAGTATAATTTTCCAGTAAAGTTGACAGTCTGTCAACAATAAAATCCCAAATCTACAGCCACAACAATCCAATACCAGAAGGCTAAGCTCTTTTAAGCCATAAGACGGGGATTATGGAGTCTGCCCATTCATTAGGAAACCGAACTTTCAGTTAACTGAACTTTTCAATATTATAGGGTTGGTTATTTAAGTCTTATTAAAGCTCATGTCTATTCTTTTTCTTTCTATTTTTTTTAGAAATTGTTATACTAGTTTCTTTACGATGTAGCACATAATATCTGGTCTCCACTTTTTCATTTTATTTCATTGATTAAAGAGTTACTTCAAATTAAAGAAATATAACTGTACTGTTTCAACAGTACACCGAATGTGATCTGCTTTTTCATCATTATACAACGCCTTCCAACGGTTCAAATCCATCATTATCACAGAATATATGATATCAAACAATCGAGAAGATCCTGGATTTCATTCTCTCGTAAGTTCCCTTGCTGATTTTCCATTCAGTATTAATTTAAAACAAATACAGTTAGTATAAGGAATCATAACCATATTTCCACAGGTATTATTTACTAATGCTGTATTGGTTTCCAATGAGTTTTATATCAAGATTTGAAAATATGGTGAGTGTGAACTTATGAGAGAATGAAGTCCACAATCTTCTTGACTGTTGAAATTGTACCGTAAGTCATAATAAAGAATTTGCAGACAAATTTTCATTTTTTTTATTGACACAATCTCTCTCTCTCTCTCTCTCTCTCTCTCTCTCTCTCTCTCTCTCTCTCTCTCTCTCTCTCTCTCTCTCTCTAATTGTTAGGATACATTAGTTCGGCTTTGCCTGTATCAGCTGGTCTAAAGAAATGCATTACTGGATGACAGCACGTTTGTATAAAGAATCTACCAATATATATACAAGTGGACATACACAAATGCACATATGCAAGAGGGTTTAACGAACTCGCAGATCAAAGTTCTGCTGAGGTCTATGATGATGAGTATAGGAGATACAGACTGTTTTAATAACTTCTTTTCTATTTTATCACACTTATCAATTATTCGCACTCTTTATAATTAAATTTGTGTTATATCGCCTATTTGCCTTGTTCTCGCCATACAGCTATTAGTCGTGGCATGGGCCCAAGGCTCTTTCTAGAGGAAGATTTGCTTCCGACCATAAAGATGAGTAACCCAATTAGTGCCTTCGACCGTAATTCAAAATTTTAAAAGGAAGTCCAAACTACTACCTCTGAAAAAAAAACTAACATTTTTGTTTTAACGTCTGGGTGTATTGTTACACCATGTTCAAGAATCGTTCCTTTGCTGTTTAGGGTAGGTCTCACCAAGGCCGTAATGGGTACCAATCTTTCACACTCTCTTTCCCTCATCATGACCCTAGGTAACATTACGGACTTTCCAATCAGTCCCCTTCACTGTCATTTATGACGTCATCAATAGTAACCAAGGTTACTGGCTATCTCAGGTGCTTTATACCAAACACCATCTAATCACATACAGTAGGTTTTAAAGTTGCCATTTGTTAATTATCATCAATCAAATGGTTTATTAGGTCTTTCAAGCACAAATCATTACTCTCAAAAGATTAGTAGTACAAATTATTATTTGAACTTGTTTGAAAAATACATATTTCTACAAAGGAACTTTGCTATCCTAGTAGCAACTTTCTCTTATATACTTTTTTATTGAGGATTAGATAGAAAAAAACATTACAAATAAAAAATTGAGACATCACTTATCATTACACACATGTTCACATTTTCTGTACTGCTCCGCTCTCACTCTTTTCATGTGTCATTTGCTATATTTAAATCAATAAATATTCATCTTATATTTGTAGAAAAGTAACTTCATTCCCACTTTATGAAGAAATTGCATTTAATTTGTGAATAGAACAGAATTATTGCTAAAGAATACGAACACATTTAAAGGTATGATAAAATTACAAGAGCCCGAATTCATTGTTGTAGGTATTGGATTCTCCATGCACCAGAGGAACGTGTCACTCGTGATGCCCTTTACCTCTGTAGGGAAGCATTACACAGACGACACTAAAATAAGTGAAGGAGGAAGGAGTGGGACTGGCGTTTACAAGCCTTCACACATGCACTGGAACTACATGTAAACTAAACATTCACAGCAGAGGACTTCTTTTGAACTTGAGACAGTTCATGGTATGTCCAGTTCATCCCCGAATGCTTAATTTGGACAGAGTTGACATATTCGTCAATAAATCTGAGCATGGACAATCTTCACTGTGGGAACTTCGCTAGTTATTACAGTATATCCATGAAAATTTGCCGTTTATTAATTTTTTTTTCGTTGGCTTAGTGATGTCCTACTTTCTAGAGGTCCACTACTGGAGGAGGATCATTCATTTCAACTTAGTTACATTACTAACTGTTACCTGCTGTCCTGTTTTGGGAAGACAAACGTAAAGTACACGATTAAGACAAAGCAATATAGGGTACATTCACTAGACCCCTGAATAAAGTAAATCCAACAGAATGTTATCATGTTTCTGTTTCCCCTTCAGCTCAAGGAAACAATAGCAGACCTATTGAGCAATAGGCCTTTCAGAGTTGTGGTTGTGTGGATAGGAATATGTCAGAAATACCCATTATTGCTTCATTTTACCTTCTCCTTTCTTGTTTTTGTTTCCTTCAGGTACTCGCCCTTTTCATAATTATTCCTTTGTGATTTTGCCTCCGTTTCTTGATCTTGCAACTTGACTGCTGGGCTTCTTCCATGAGAGGATAATTTTTTTTTTAATAATAGGGTGAATAGTCACTTGTAATCAAGTCTTTGATTTTACTTGGAATTTTTAAAATAATTTGCGCAGTGCACCCTCTTGAGCTAGTCCTGGAAACTGAGAAGGGATATGCCGTTGACGCTGGAAGGACCACTAATACAAATTTAATAATCAGTCCAGTTTAAAGCTAATACCGGATGAGATGCACTATCCCTTTAATGTCTTTTTACACAAATGAAATTATACATAAGCAGGTAATCTAATGTTATTCATAGTGTCACCAATGACAACCTCGGCTACAGAATGTATCAGATGTCCTAAGCCAAGCATTAACGTATCCGCAAATGACTCTGGGTCGACAATAATTACTAAATGCCATTCAGTTGATTAATGTCTTAAATTTTTCCTATTGTTGTGGAAACGTAACTGCTTGCAATCTGTAAGTTGCAAGTTCGAGCCCCACTCACAGATTGATAGTTTTCTTTAGTATCTCTGGGCATGGTAAGTACTGGGACACCTACTGTTGTAACTGCAGAGTCATCAGCAGCCATTATTTGGCCATCCATAGTTCTAACTTGGGTGAACATGTTGATTTATCATTTTTCTCTAAAATGGTGTGCGATAAGGGCTTTAAACATTCTTTTCCCGCTTATGAGTGACTGCCAAACTTTTAAACAACCGCCAATTATTGGTATCAAAATGTTATCACAGCAAAGAATAGTTTACCACTTTTCATAGATATAAATATCTATATCAAAATCAAATTTGTATCGTAGAACTTTGCCAGATGAGTAAAAACTGTCACTGATTAGGATATTAACTGATAGTTAGCAAGGAATCCCACTAGCAACTCAAAAACAGAGGCGATACTTTCTGACATGCAAGTTTCATCTCATTTAAGCATTCCGATCTTGCTCCGTTAATTGGTTTTTTTGTATACTTGGTTGTGATTGAGTATTGGGAACGTCCCTGCCTGTCGATCCGCTAGACTGCGGGTTCGATAGTTTCTTGTAGTACCTACAACCTCCCTATCCTTGTGAGCTAAGGATGAAGGTTTTTGGGGACCGTATAGTTCTAGCTACAGATTCATCAGTAGCCAGTGCCTGGCCGTCCTTGGTCCTAGCTTGATTGGAGAGGGTACTAGAAGGTGCTGGGGAACTGATTATATGTCTGTCTCTAGGGGACTGTCCTCCTAGGGCACTGTCACTGTCCCTTGGTCTGCCTTCATGAGTGCCCCTCAGATCGGATACTATTGTTGGAAATATAAGAGACCTGAGCAACATCCAAACCGAATGTGACTTATCTTCCGTTCTTTGAGGTTTTACTAGACAAGTTCTAGTGTGGATTCCCAGTAGGGCAAATATTACGAAAGTTCTGTTGAATTACGAGTTGGAGAATGAATATAGCATATTTCCTACTTGTTTTTCTCTAGAGCCACTACCTATCAACAGAAACAGATTATTGTTAATCTATCTATCTATCTATCTATCTATCTATATATATATATATATATATATATATATATATATATATATATACACACAGAATTAATGATACAAAATAATTATCCAACAAAACTGCACCATCCGTTACATGTAATATACCGTAGTAGTCGTTACCCTAAAACCATATGCCAGGTCTATTACATTTCCTAAAATAATTCCTCAAATTATCGTAACTAGATATGACCTGCAGTAATTGATATAACATTATTGCATACTATATGAATCGATCATTATATCCAGTATCAATTCCACTTCCCGTATCCCTTGATGGTTTTCAATGGGGCTCTGTAACAACGAGATGAATACGCTTTAAACGGGAAATTTTCGGAAACATGCCATTCAGTCTATTCATTTAACCCCAACCCTCAAATTTTAATATCCTACTTTTTCGTTCATCATTCTAACGGAGGGAGAATTTCTAAAAGGTTTGCAATACACTGTTTACATCTGTAGGGTCCATACACGTGCTTATACATCCGCATATATACATAAACACATATTTATACATATATACATATACAATATATACGCATATAAGCCTACAATGTGTCCTAGACGTCAAATACAACTGCAAGAAAAAGGGGAATCATTCTAGATAGATTGGTCAATAAAAAGAGAAAAAAAAAGACTAATAAAAAATGTAATAAAATAGGGGGACAAGGTGCATAAACACTTTGAGAGGAGAGAGAGAGAGAGAGAGAGAGAGAGAGAGAGAGAGAGAGAGAGAGAGAGAGAGAGAGAGAGAGAGAGAGAGAGAGAGTTTCCTGGCAAATGGATCACAAGATAGAATATGCAAATTGAATAATGCAGTCTGAGGAAAATACGGTTTTTAATCAATGGAGAATTTTGAGGATTTATTGAATGTCAAAAGTGGAAGTGAGGCAGAACTGAATAACATAAGATTGGAAGGGCTTAAGGCAAGTTTATTAACACTTGAGAAAGTTATTGGCGACGGCAATAA
>NC_090726.1:161310776-161313276 GCF_036898095.1 Palaemon carinicauda
TATATATATTATATAAATATAAATAAATATATATATATATACATATATTCATATATATATATATATATATATATATATATATATATATATAAATATATATATATATATATATATGTATATATATATATATATATAAGAGATAGAGAGGTCTTATCTCTTATTCTTTTAAGAAATGCAATCGTTTTCGAGAATAATT
Organism: Palaemon carinicauda; assembly: GCF_036898095.1. Taxonomy (NCBI): domain Eukaryota; kingdom Metazoa; phylum Arthropoda; class Malacostraca; order Decapoda; family Palaemonidae; genus Palaemon; species Palaemon carinicauda. The sequence goes on from NC_090726.1 coordinate 161,310,973, forward strand.
ATCGAAAAATATAATCACACCGATATATTTGTAGTCCTTAAATATTGGGGGGAACTGACTATTCCAATTAATATACGTAAAAATGATATATCCCTTGTTTGCATTATTCTAGCAGCTGCTCTCTCTCTCTCTCTCTCTCTCTCTCTCTCTCTCTCTCTCTCTCTCTCTCTCTCTCTCTCTCTCTCTCTCTCTCGAGTTCTAGAATAAGTTAGATAAGATCATAAGACCTCTCCTAATGCTTAAACTAAATCGTTCAACCGAAGAGCAAATGGAGTACCTGCGTATATATATATATATATATATATATATATATATATATATATATATATATATATATATATATTACCTGTATCCAAAATTTTATATTATTTGGATGTTCCCAAGGATCATACAAGACCGTTAACTACTTTGCAAGTTGGTGTTGGAATTTTATTTCTTTCGGGTGAAGATCCCATGTTCCAAATATGTTCAATGACCCCCTAAAAACAATATGGCCGTTTTCATTGCGAGTTGGAATCATTGATATTAAATGTTATCAATAGGGGTATTGCCATCATCATCATCACTTCATAAATGTTAATAAGCAAACCTCGTCAAAGCATACATTAAGATCACCCAATTGCCACCTCTCCACCATCATCTTTAACCCCCACCTGGTTATATCCTTCTACCCCCATCCCCAATGTTTGAGGTTTAAAGGTCTCACAGTTATGATAAGATCCTTCTGGTGGAAGTTTTTTAGTAAATGGAAAACAAAATACTAAGATGACAATATTTCAAACAGTTTGCTTTCCAGGTGTTTAAAACTATATCAAAACTATAGATAACGAAGTAAATATGCGAAAGACTGATTGAACAAATATCGAGAGTAATGGATTTCTTGAAGAGCTTACCGGGGGAACACTTTTAAGGTGTTGGACATCAGGACATGAAACGACAAATAAAATCGTAATAATACGAATACTCAATGCTAAGGAAATATTTCCTTTTGCCTTGGGAAGGGTGAATCCAGCAATAATCGACCTTTGAGCATTGAGCATCGTCACCAGGGAAGGGGGTTCTCTTGGAAGTGAGCGGCTTGCCCAGATAATTTTATTGATTGATTGATTGATTAGGAGTTATTTTTGTCATCCTGGCATCTAAGGTTATTGACGCCGAACCAGATAATTTGAGTAAACAATGTCTTGATAGTTTAATATTTTATACCCTACATCCTATATATCACATCATCACTATAATAATGCACCAATGAACTTTCATTGCATGTCATCTCACAAATTTTGTCACCAACCACTTCTGAAACAATATAGTTTTTGTTAACTGATGATGCATTTTAAATCTCCAACCTTAAACTTTTTGATATAACAAATAATGCTATCTTCTCTAAGAGGGCAGGATCCAGGTAGCTTGTGACAAAAGCTGACCCCAACCACACCGAGCTACGTGGCTCATGATCGAAATCAAAGGAAAACAATGAAATCAACTACTAAACCTTTAAACCTCATTACCTTCGAAATTTTGAACAGAGGCCACTTATCGATGATTAATGATTGGGGACCCAATAGGTGCTATCTGAAACGATACATTATTAGCCCCTACATATAATACGCAAACCACAGTGTGTAATTATGAGAGAGAGAGAGAGAGAGAGAGAGAGAGAGAGAGAGAGAGAGAGAGAGAGAGAGAGAGAGAGAGAGAGAGAGAGAGAGAGGGGAATTGCTTAAGAAAATGCAAACGAGGGATATTTCCATGTTATGAATATTAATTTGAATAGTCAGTTCCAATATCATTCAAGAAAATTTTGTATAGAAATAGGATAGGAAAATTTAAATAAAAAGTTATGATAAAATCTTTTGATGAATTAGTTTCGAAATAATATTAGATTACATTTTTTAAAAGAATAAAAAATGTCTCTCTCTTCATCGCATTTCTTCGAGTGACATCGGTAATTTCCCTCCTCCTCACATTCGAACCATCCTAACGATGTCTCGGTTGTTCAACGTCGGCCACCTTTCAGGGCAAGAGGGGCATGATCTCTCTATGTCAGGTCTAGCCAGGCGACACCGGTTTTGTTGCTGGGTGTATATTCGGACACACTATTCTATCATAGTTTTCTTCCTTTTCTTATTTTCAAGTTTTTATACTTTATTTACGAAAGATTTATTCTAATGCTGTTATTGTTCTTAAACTTCTCTTGTAGTTCATTTCCTTATTTTCTTTCCTCACTGAGATATTTTCCCTGTTAGGGCCCTTGGGCTTATAACCTCCTGCTTTTCCAACTAGGGTTGTAGCTTCACAAGTAAT
>NC_090726.1:161328276-161330776 GCF_036898095.1 Palaemon carinicauda
CCATTTCTCTATCTCTCGCTCACTTATAATAAACACACACACACACACACACATATATATATATATATATATATATATATATATATATATATATACATATATATATATATATATATATATATATATATATATATATATATATATATATATATATATATGTGTGTGTGTGTGTGTGTGTAATTCACAATTTATATTTTTCCTCTAACAAAGTGTGGCTGACATATTCATACTTTAACTGCTGAATACATAATCACAAACATACATACATACATATATACATATATATACTGTATATACATACATACATACATACATACATACACACACACACACACACATATAGGCCTATATAGGCCTATATATATATATATATATATATATATATATATATATATATATATATATATATATATATATATAAAATTTTGTCTGTTTCCCTAACACGGTGTGTGGATCACATATTCATCCTTCAACTGCTGAATCATGAACCAACGTACTGTGCAGTAATCCTTCCACATGCATCGCGTCATACATCTATGCATATGACTCATCAGTGGGACATTAAGCTCCTTACATATACTGCACCATTCATCCTAACTTGCACATACTCTTGTTTTTATGCTCTTATTTTCTTAAACGTCCTTCATTAATCCAACCTTTTTCTAGGCACTCTTCTCCGCCTACCCCTTCTGAGTTTTATTATTATTATTATTGATTATTAATCATTAATTATTATCATTATTATTATTATCATTTAAGCTACATACCTATTTGGAAATCAGGATGCTTTAAGCTCAAGGGCTCCAACGGGGAAAAATGCCCAGTGAGGAAAGGAAATAAGGAAACAAACAGTGTGCTTAAGTGTACCATCAAGCCAGAGTACTTTAAACCAAGACAGTGCAAAACTGTGGTACAGAAGCTATGGCACTACCCAAAAATATACAACAATAGTTTGATTTTGGAGTGTTCTTCTCCTAGAAGAGCTGCTTTTCATAGTTAAAGATTCTCTTCCTCCTTTACAAAATGGAAAGTAACCACTGAACCATTACCATGCAGTAGTTAATCCCTTCAGTGAAGAAGAATATTTCGGTTATTTTAGAGTTGTCAGGTGTATGAGGAAGAGGAGAATGTGTTAAGAATAGGCCAGAGTATAGTTAATCCCTTCAGTGAAGAAGAATATTTCGGTTATTTTAGAGTTGTCAGGTGTATGAGGAAGAGGAGAATGTGTTAAGAATAGGCCAGGCTATTCGGTGTACGTGTAGGAAAAGGAAAAATTGGTCATAACAAGAGAGGGATCCAATGTAGCACTATCTACCCAGACAAAGGACCCAATATCTTTCCTCTTGGTAAGGGTAGAAGACTATTTTGCTATGGTAAGCATCTCTTCTAGGAGAAGGACACTACAAAATCAAACCATTGTCCTTCAATCTTGGGTAGTGTCATAGCCTCTGTACCATGGCCTTCCACTGTGTTGGTGTAGAGTTCTCTTGCTTGAGGGTAAACTCGAGCATGCTGTTCTATCCTATTTCTCTTCCTCTAGTTTTTTTTTTTTTTTGAGGTTTTTATATTTTATATGTGAAGGATCTAATTTAATGTTGTTACTGTTCTTGGAATATCTTACTTTGATTGTTTATTTTCATCTTGTAGTTTATTCATTTCCTTGTTTCCTTTCCTCAATGGGCTATTTTTCCCTGTCGGAGCCCTTGGGCTTATAGCATCTTGCTTTTTAAACTAGGGTTATAGCCTAGCTTATAATAATCAACAATAATAATAATAATAATAATACCAGCAGTATCTCAACAGGTGGCTGGTGCCTTGGCCAACCCACTATCTACATTCTCATCTATATCATCTATTCTTTCCCCATGTCAGAACCACCTCAAAATACTCTGATTTGTGCTTTCACTTTTACATTCTTACCACTTCTACATGTCCAAAATTCTCGCCCTATCAATTCTATTTCCCAACATTCACTATGCAAACAGTTCATTTTAAGTTTCAACTCTTTCTTTCATTCTATAAAGGAGAGATGGTTCCATAATCCCCTCATACATTCCTACCTTGGCAATTGTTTGACTTTGCTCTATCATCACTTTATATTTATTCCAAAATACTTATATGTATCAACCACTTTCATTCTTCCACAATGCATATTAACATTAATTACTTCATATTCCTCATTCCTATTCACTCACATTATATTACTATTTGTGACATTTACTCAACTTTTTCCTCTCACAGATACTTTCAAACTCTCCGACTAGCCTGTGTAGCTTAGCTTCATTTTTCTATCCACAATTAACACGGTATCATCTGCAAACATCAAGTATTCCTCATCCGCTTCAGAACTCATTTTCCTATTGAATAACTTTCATGCCAACATCATTTCTCTGACTTCTCACATAACTCCATCCATAAGATGTCGAACAACCACAAAACACAACAAACATTTGTCGCAGAACACCTTTCACTACGAGCTGCAGAATGGCAAGAGCCCGTG
>NC_090726.1:161335776-161420776 GCF_036898095.1 Palaemon carinicauda
ATATGAGTTCCTAGGATGTAGAAAAAAAAAAAACATTGCACGAGAAAAGTATTTTGTGTACATACCTCAAAATAGTTGAACAATTTCTCTTGATTAGATTAGATTTTAAGGAAGAAGTTCCTTTAAACTGGTCAGCTTTCCCTGAAATTTTTTTGATAAAAATTCATTGAAAGGCAAATTTTTATTACATCAAAATCTATACATAAAATAATTTACACACTTCTCATTATGAATTGTTTTTTAAATGAAAGTCAATCGACAACGGAGAAAAGAGTCACAGTTTTTTATATGAAGCATGAAAAATTCCATTATTGAATATTGCTGTATTACAGGAATGCACATGAATCAAAAAGTTTTGCCATTTATTAATATACATACATAAATACATATACCAAGGCCCTTCCCCCAATTTTGGGGGGTAGCCAACATCAACAAATGAAAAAAAAAAAAAAAAAGGGGACCTCTACTCTCTACGTTCCTCCCAGCCTAACAAGGGACTCAACCGAGTTCAGCTGGTACTGCTAGGGTGCCACAGCCCAACCTCCCACATTATCCACCACAGATGAAGCTTCATAATGCTGAATCCCCTACTGCTGCTACCTCCGCAGTCATCTAAGGAATCGGAGGAAGCAGCAGGGCCTACCGGAACTGCGTCACAATCGCTCGCCATTCATTCCTATTTCTAGCACGCTCTCTTGCCTCTCACATCTATCCTCCTATCACCCAGAGCTTCCTTCACTCCATCCATCCACCCAACCCTTGGCCTTCCTCTTGTATTAATATGTTATTTTCATTAGTAAAATAAATTTTTGAATATACTTACCCGATAATCATGTAGCTGTCAACTCTGTTGCCCGACAGAATTCTATGGAGGGATACGCCAGCTATCACAATACTAGAAGGGGGTGTTCTTACCAGCGCCACCTGTGGCCAGGTACTCAAGTACTTCTTGTTGACACCTCCTCAATTATTCCTCGGTCCCACTGGTTCTCTATGGGGAGGAAGGGAGGGTCAATTAAATCATGATTATCGGGTAAGTATATTCAAAAATTTATTTTACTAATGAAAATAACATTTTTCAATATTAAACTTACCCGATAATCATGTAGCTGATTCACACCCAGGGGGGTGGGTGAAAACCAGTGTACAAGATTAAAGGATAGCTAAGTATCCCATATTTCATATAACAGTTATCTCAAATAACAATGAAATAATAAGTACCTGGTAAGGAAGTCGAATTGAACCGTTACTCTGTCTCTTTTTTAAGTTCGACTTCCTTACTGAGCGCAGCGTTCCTCTTGGAGGCTGAATCAACCCAAAGGTGCTAAAGTATACAGGGCTGCAACCCATACTAAAGGACCTCATCACAACCTTTAACCTCGGCGCTTCTCAAGAAAGAATTGACCACCCGCCAAATCAACAAGGATGTGGAAGGCTTCTTAGCCGACCGAACAACCCATAAAAAGTATTCAAGAGAAAGGTTAAAAAGTTATGGAATTATGGGAATGTAGTGGCTGAGCCCTCGCCTACTACTGCATTCGTTGCTACGAATGGACCCAGGGTGTAGCAGTACTCGTAAAGAGACTGGACATCTTTGAGATAGAATGATGCGAACACTGACTTGCTTCTCCAATAGGTTGCATCCATAACACTCTGCAGAGAACGGTTCTGTTTGAAGGCCACTGAAGTAGCCACAGCTCTCACTTCATGTGTCCTTACCTTCAGCAAAGCAAGGTCTTCTTCCTTCAGATGAGAATTTGCTTCTCTAATCAGAAGCCTGATGTAGTAAGAAACTGAGTTCTTAGACATTGGTAGAGAAGGCTTCTTGATAGCACACCATAAGGCTTCTGATTGTCCTCGTAATGGTTTTGACCTTCTTAAATAGTACTTAAGAGCTCTAACAGGGCAAAGTACTCTCTCTAGTTCGTTCCCCACCATGTTGGACAGGTTTGGGATCTCGAACGACTTAGGGCAAGGACGGGAAGGAAGCTCGTTTTAGCCAAAAAAAAACGAGCCGCAAGGAACATGTAGCCGTTTCAGATGTGAAACCTATGTTCCTGCTGAAGGCGTGGATCTCACTTACTCTTTTACCTGTTGCTAAGCACACGAGGAAAAGAGTTTCTAATGTGAGGTCCTTAAAAGAGGCTGATTGGAACGGTTCAAATCCTGATGACATTAGGAACCTTAGGACCACGTCTAGATTCCAGCCTGGAGTGGACAACCGACGTTCCTTTGAGGTCTCAAAAGACCTAAGGAGGTCCTGTAGATCTTTGTTGGAGGAAAGATCCAAGCCTCTGTGGCGGAAAACCGCTGCCAACATACTTCTGTAACCCTTGATCGTAGGAGCTGATAGGGATTTTACGTTCCTTAGATGTAACAGGAAGTCAGCAATCTGGGTTACAGTAGTACTGGTTGAGGAAAACTGCATTGGCCTTGCACCAGCTTCGGAAGACTTCCCATTAAGACTGATAGACTCTGAGAGTGGATGTCGTCCTTGCTCTGGCAATCGTTCTGGCTGCCTCCTTCGAAAAGCCTCTAGTTCTTGAGAGACTTTCGATAGTCTGAAGGCAGTCAGACGAAGAGCGTGGAGGTTTGGGTGTACCTTCTTTACGTGAGGTTGACGCAGAAGGTCCACTCTAGGAGGAAGAGTCCTGGGAAACGTCGACCAGCCATTGCAGTACCTCGGTGAACCCTTCTCTCGCGGGTCAGAGGGGAGCAACCAACGTCAACCGTGTCCCTTTGTGAGAGGCGAACTTCTGAAGTACCCTGTTGACAATCTTGAACGGCGGGAATGCATACAGGTTGAGATGGGACCAATCCAGCAGAAAGGCATCCACGCGAACTGCTGTTGGGTCTGGAATCGGAGAACAATACAAGAGGAGCTTCTTGGTCATCGAGGTAGCGAATAGAACTATGGTTGGCAGACCCCACAGGGCCCAAAGTCTGCTGCAAACATTCTTGTGAAGGGTCCACTCTGTGGGGAAGACCTGACCCTTACGGCTGAGGCGATCTGCCATGACATTCATATCGCCCTGAATGAGCCTCGTTACCAGCGTGAGCTTTCGATCTTTGACCAAATGAGGAGGTCCCTTGCGATCTTGAACAACTTCCTCGAATGAGTCCCTCTCTGCTTGGAGATGTAAGCCAAGGCTGTGGTGTAGTCGGAGTTCACCTCCACCACCTTGTAAGCTGGAGGGACTTGAAGTTTATCAAGGCCAGATGAACTGCCAACAACTCCTTGCAATAGATGTGAAGTGTCCTTTGCTCCTGATTCCATGTTCCCGAGCATTCCTGTCCGTCCAGTGTCGCACCCCAGCCCGTGTCCGATGCGTCCGAGAAGAGACGGTGGTCGGGGGTCTGAACAGCCAAAGGTAGACCTTCCTTGAGAAGAATGCTGTTCTTCCACCACGTTAGAGTAGACCTCATCTCTTCGGAAACAGGAACTGAGCCCGTCTCTAGCGTCATGTCCTTTATCCAGTGAGCAGCTAGATGATACTGAAGGGGACGGAGGTGGAGTCTCCCTAACTCGATGAACAGGGCCAGCGATGAAAGTGTCCCTGTTAGACTCATCCCCTGCCTGACTAAGCATCGGTTCCTTCTCAGCATGCTCTGGATGCATTCTAGGGCTTGGAAGATCCTTGGGGCCGACGGACAAGTCCAAAAAGCTCGACTCTGAAGATCCATACCCAAGGAAACAATGGTCTGGGATGGAACGAGCTGAGACTCCTCAAAATTGACCAGGAGGCCCAGTTCCTTGGTCAGATCCATAGTCCATTTGAAAATCTCCAGACAGCGACGACTTGTGGGAGCTCATAAAAGCCAGTCGTCTGACGGAGCCGGACACAAGATCATGATACTGCTGCACAGTCTGTAAACTGACAATCATGGGCAAGCGAGGAAGTACAGTGACAACCCGAATCTGTCTAGACTATCTGGGTCGTACAGACAACTCCTTAACGGGTTGCTGAGGTTGCCGCACTGCGTCACAACAAGTCCCTTCTGTTGGTTGTTGAACGTCTTCCCCGTGACACATTGACTCCGTAAACAAAAATCCTCTAACAAGGACTAAGCTTGGACTGCATGTCATGCAACACAGCTCAAGGTCTATGGGAGCAGGTGTGGTAACAGACGGGATTAGCGGCTGAAGTGAAACCATTACCTTCCCTGTAAGCATGTTATGCTTAAATAAAAGTCCATAAGAGGTTATGCAGCTAAAGGCTCCCTCCAAATGACAAAGTCCTCAAGGGAATATCAGAAGGAGGGAGAAAAGAACTTTCTCATCTACAGGGACCTTATCCTAGAAAAGCTAAGTTCTCTGAGTGAGGGTTCACTGGTGCAAAAGCAGCAGACTAGAAGGCAATGTTATGAAACTGCTTGACAGTCTAGTGAGTTGGCAACAACCCAAGATATGTTGAGAAGCATGCGGTAAGGTATGCAGAGCATGATGAATGCAGAGTATGCTGTATGCAGAGCATGCTGTATGTAGAGCATGTTGTATGCATAGCATGCTGAAAGCAGAGCATGCTGTATGCAGAGCATGTTGTATGCAGAGCATGCTGAATGCAGAGCATGCTGAATGCTGAGCATGTAGTAAGCAGAGCCTGCTGTAAGCAGAGCCTGCTGTAAGGAAAGCAGAGCGTGTGCATGGCGTTTAACATTTCTCAGAAATTCCATGACCAGTGCTAGAGTGCTTTATGCATGCTTGCATGGGATTTAAAAATCAACATAATGTTTACCTTACATTCATAACTCATGATTCATATTGTTGCCATGGTTAGAAAATGGAGGTAAGGTATGCTGAACAGCAGAGTCAGAACGAGCTGGAACAACAACAGTGGAAGGTGCAGAATCAGGGTGCACGGGTTGAGCTCGGTGCAGCAGCTGAGGAGACTGACTCACAGGTGGAAGAGGTTGTACCTCCACCGAGAGTTGCACCACCGGTGGAGCAGCCAGGGGAGGAGGAGGAAGAGTGGGGTAATCCTCCTGATCCCAAACCGAAGGTTGCCTTAAAGAAGGCTGAGGCTGAACAACACTGGGAACAGCGAACACAGAAAGAGGTTCAACATCGTACGCCTGGCAGATGGTGCTGCGACTGGGTGCAGCGAGTGCAGGCGGGTTGAGCACAGGCTGAAAGGGTGCAGGGGAGGTGCAACACTCTCAGCCCGACACTCACACAACAGGTCCGAAAGCTGTGCTTGCATGGACTGTAGTAGAGTCTACAACATCGTACGCCTGGCAGATGGTGCTGCGACTGGGTGCAGCGAGTGCAGGCGGGTTGAGCACAGGCTGAACGGGTGCAGGGGAGGTGCAACACTCTCAGCCCGACACTCACACAACAGGTCCGAAAGCTGTGCTTGCATGGACTGTAGTAGAGTCTACAACATCGTACGCCTGGCAGATGGTGCTGCGACTGGGTGCAGCGAGTGCAGGCGGGTGCAGCACAGGCTGAACGGGTGCAGCCGGTTGGTGCACCACCGGTGCAGGCGGGTGCAGCACAGGCTGAACGGGTGCAGGCGGTTGGTGCACCACCGGTGCAGGAGGAGGAGGAGGTGCAACACTCTCAGCACGACACTCACGCATCAGGTCCGAAAGCTGTGCTTGCATGGACTGTAGTAGAGTCCACAACATCGTACGCCTGGCAGGTGGTACTGCGATCAGGCGGAGCGAGCATAGGGGGGGGGAGTGTAGGCGCACTCTCAGCCCGACAAACTGATGACTGAGGAGAGACAGAGCTAACCCAATGACTGCATCCGGGTTGTTGAACTTTACTTCGTACGTCTGGCATAGGTCTGGACTTTACGTTTAAGAGGTCTTGAGACCTGAGACCAGCGTAACTCTGCCTTTATTTTCTCCTCTAAATCTCTTCTGCAGACGAGCAAAATAAGGGCTCAATCGTCTGCGGGTGGGAGTGACGGTCTCGGTAAGACACGCCCACAACCACCGAGGATACTTCTGTGCGCCGATCAAGGCCTGCCGAACCCTTATGCCCTTCGACATTGCTTCTCCCCTGGGCTTGGGAGCTTGCAAGAGGTCCCGGACTGGGAGGACGACTGGCGCGCACAAAAGTACCCTCACGCATAACACTGACATACTTTGCACTAATCACTTATCACTTTGATTTCTGTTTGCACTTATTTCACTGAACTCGAAACTTTAAGTGGTTTGTACCTGAAACACGCAATTCTATCCTTCTCAAAAGTTAGTAATTGCGAAAACAGAATTACAATGTAACAGAAAAATCTAATGAAAGAAAATTCAGTGGCTGGAAAGAGACTAAACACTAGATCACTCTAGAAACGTTTAGTTTCTTCCCCTAAAGAGACTAGGGATAAGAGCAAAACGATAACGACGTTACTCGTACGCCTGGCAGGCTTGAGGGAAACGTTTATCCTCTTTCTCCCTCCGTCTCTATCTCTCTCTCTCTCTCTCTCTCTCTCTCTCTCTCTCTCTCTCTCTCTTGACTTAGAACCTGAGAGAAGAGCCCAATCATATATATCGTTAAAACATATTATTGTTAAAGGAAAAAACTGAAATATTTCCCAAAAAGAAAAGTTCCTTATTAGGATCAAAACCATTAAGTTAAGAAAGAATGAACAAAACGCTAGAAACGGTTACTCTTTACTGCAATGTGAAACCGTGAACATTCTTTCTCTATCGTAACGATAGAGTGCAAGTTGAAACGTTCTGAACGTCAACAACTGCCGAGACAAACAAAACGTTAGTTCAACTTTGAAAAAATACGAGACTATCAAAGAAATTCTTTCAAAGACCTTAAAATAGCATAATATGTTAACAGGTAAAACCGAAATGACGGGCTCACGATAATTAACTTCGGTACCACCGTCTCTATCTCTTAATTCCAAAAGCTAACTAAGCTAATATAGAAGTTTCCAGTAAAGCGACAGCCGAAATCAAAGAGAAATACTTCACCAAAGTCGTGAAAATACTCCAAGAACATAAGCGTATCCCAGAACGTCTTGTCAGAAGCACGACAGAGGAATAATTGAGGAGGTGTCAACAAGAAGTACTTGAGTACCTGGCCACAGGTGGCGCTGGTAAGAACACCCCCTTCTAGTATTGTGATAGCTGGCGTATCCCTCCATAGAATTCTGTCGGGCAACAGAGTTGACAGCTACATGATTATCGGGTAAGTTTAATATTGAAAAATAAAAAATACTTAATGGAATTAGTATTTTCCTAGCTTAAATACAGAGATGATTTCAGTGCGAACTGGAAAGGTCGTTAGAATAGTTTAATGAGGGGTTAAATGACCAGTGGAGGGAGCATGTGAGAAGCCCCTAAACAGCCTCACTTTGACCTCTCAGCCAAGGACTGAGAAGAGGAATGTTACTCAGGTTTGTATAACTAGGAGAAATAAAAATGACTTTAAAATTTTGTGATTTGTTCCAATGCGAAATACAAACCATCATCCTTAAATAAGGAAATATATTGTTTAATAGGTAGGCAGTCCCCATGGAGCCAAAAGAGATGGTTCTTTTTCTTTCTTAAAGAGATGGTTCTTTTTCTTTCTTGGAAGAATCAACCTTCTCATCTTGCATGTGAGTAAAAGCAGTGACTCCAGCAATCTTCTATCTGTCTTTGATAAGGATGAGAAGACTGATATTGCCTGGCCTGTACAGTACTTGGATTATTAAAAAAACCCTTCCCCGGAAGGAGAGATAAGCTTTGAATAATATACCTGTATTATGATCAATGGGTTGGTATAAATTGCACCATTCACACCATCACTAGGAAGAAGGGGAACTCAAAAGTGTAACATGTCAACTTCTTTGACCCCAAGATAGGGGATAGAAAAATGAAGGAGCAGAGCCAGCCATTCTACCATTCCTTACAAATTTACACCTACACATTATCATAAACAATATGCTTCTTGTCCCCTGTGGTAACTCGGCTGGTTACAAAACTACTTGAGTAGCTACCACAGGACCAAGCACAAAAGTGTCAAGGGACTTGTAGGTATATTCCCCAAAGGTAAAGGCCGTGAAGGTGGTTTGATGTTTCCTATCATCAGCCTTCAGCACCTGGCCTACTGAAAAGTTTTTTTGGCAGCTAAAGTGGGGACTGTACCCGTGAGTTTTTGAGCTCTTGTCCTAGCTGGTACCTCGACATTCTCAGCAGTTGAGGTGTACGCTGTTCAGATCGTCTCACAAAGCCAGAAAGAGATGGTGCTCCTTGACACCTTTCTTGGTCCTGCCAGTGCTAAGAAAGTCACTGACACTCAGGCCTGAGATGCAGAGTCCTTTTCAGATAGCACCACAGAGCTCTCATAGGACACAAGAGCATCTCCTCTTGATCACCAACAGATGCTTCATGAAGAGAGGGGATGGAGAAGGTTCTGTGTTTCACAAACTCTGGCACAAAACTAAAGGAGACTGCCTTCCTCCCTTCAGCACAAGTGACTAAGTAAGAGAGATCGCACAGCTCATCTGTTTTCTTTGGCAATGAAAAGGCTAGCAAAAAGTTTTGAGAGATCTCTCCCTGTCTGATGACCTCCTCAAAGACTCTTACAAGGTACGCATTAGAGCCATAAGCATGAGGGTCGCATCCCACTCTGGGGGGCTGAGGTCCCAGGGTGGGCAAGACTACTCGAAGCTTCTCTTGAGCATAGACAACTCCCATGAGGAGAGCTTTATACCCTTCAGTAGATAGACAATGCCTGAGGCTTTGACAGCTGCAACTCGTAGGCACTTCTCTCAATGAAGGAAGAAAAGGAAATCCACAATCTGTGCTAAAGTTGCTCTGACCGGAGAAATATCCCTTCTAAGATACCAGACACCCTACTTCCCGTGGTAGACAGCTGCAGAGGACTGTCGCAAGTACCCAGCTATTTCCCCCGTTAAGTTCTATGGACTTGATGGACTGGTGAAGGTATGGCTGACAGGGGAGAATGGACTATTGGGCAATTATCTGGAGATCTTGACTAGAAGGGCTAACAGATCAGGATACCACTCAGCATAGTGCCATCTAGGAGCCATCAGTGTCATCCTGAATCCTGGTGTACTGTATACACCCAGGTGATCCCATGGGTGTAGGAAAGCATCTTCAAACACGGCCCATAGGTCTGGAACAGGGGATCACAACACGGGGAGCTTCCTGTTTAACCGTGTGGCAAACAGGGCGATTCCCAGAGAACACCATAGGGAAAGAAGCCTCTCAGCTATGAAAGGATGTAGGGACCACTCCAACCCTACAACCTGCCTCTAGTGACTGAGTGCATCTGCAAGTGTATTCCTCTTATCTGCAATGTACCTGCCTCTCTCTAGGCATGGAATGCTGCCCGACATGCATCTGCTTTTTCACCTCACAGAGGGAGCACGAATCTTTGCCCTCTTGCTTGTTGACATAGGCCACTGCGATGGTGCTGTCAACCATCAATACAAATAAGTGCCTCCTCAAACATTCTTGGAATGCTTGCAGCACTAAAAAGGCTGCTGGCAATTTGAGGATGTTAAAGTGCCGATGCATTTCTTCTCATGACCAAACACCACAGACAACCTTGTCATTTCGGCATGAACCCCAACCCCTCTTCGATGCATCTGAAAACAGTTGCATGTTAGTTGAGTGGGACTCACCTGGTGAGGTTTTCCTCGTTCAGCTAGCGGGAAAGATCACCCTGAGCCTTCAGATCCCCTGAGCCTTCTTCCCCATCGGAACACGAAGGAACTGGGGATCCTTGTTGGCTGAACTGTGATCCTTCAAACACCACTGAAGAGATCTCAGGTGGAGGTGACCGTGCAGAACGAGCTTCTCGACTGAGGAAAGGTAGCTGACAAAACTCTGCCAGCAGAGATTGGTACTTCCATCTTGAACAGGAATGGTCAAGCAACCTCTTTAAGCTTGCTGATGTGATCGTCGGAAGGAAACCCTCGCTGCTGCCGTGTCTATCACCATGCCCAGATACTTCAACCTTTGCATGGGTATGAGATTCAATTTATCTAAGAATGTGAGAATATGACTTCGATCCTATAGCAGCTGCCTTTCTGAGGAGGCAAGAATCAGCCCATCCACAAGATACATCCACAGACGTATCCCTTGAGTGGGCCCAAGCTGCTACCAAGGTGAACACCTGGAGAATCGTACATAGTCCGAAACACAGTCTTGAACTGATACACCGTATTGTTGAGGTCTGATGAACAGGTAATTGAAAGTACAAGTCCTTCAGGTCTACCAAAAGCATGAAGTTTCCTTCTCTGATGAAAGACAGAACAAAACATACTGTTTCCATTCTACACTTTGCCAAAAAAACTTATTAAGCATGAAAGACCGATGACCAGTCTCAAGTCCCAGTTGATTTATCCAACAGGAAGAGCCTACCATAGAAGTCCAGAGACTCATCACACTCAAATGACTATGAGTGTATTCTCCTCTAACTTCCCTTCTATCTCTGCCCATAAAACCAGGGTTTCAGACATGTTGGAGGATCGAATGAGAACTCCATCCTCTGGAGAAACCAGGATGGGGTGCTCGAAAAGTTTGTGCACACACAAACTCTTTTCGGGAAGAGGTTGAGGGTGTTGCCGACTGAGTTTAAGAGCAGGTGTTGGACCCTTCCTTGGACCTGATCCCATAGGCTTAGCCAAACCTGGAGTTTTGGCCACTGTTCCCTTTGAAGGTCCAGGACCCTTGAAGTTGATATTGTACTGGATAAGGGAGTCCTGCAAAGGAGAGACATAGTACCCTACGCTGACAAGTTCCAAAGCGATAAAGCTACCTCTGGGCTGACTTGTTTCAAGAAAAGGGAAATCTAGGCATCCCTTCTCTTCAAACCCAGTTAGTTCAGTAGTTTGCCGACTGGTGTGCAAGGAAGATCACTACCTTCCCACCAGACAGCAAGACTCTTGTACTTCTCCAAAGACTCCAGGATCAATATCCTTGTCTTTCCAAAGTACGTACCTGCCCGACTACTGGTCATGACAGGAAACAGCATTGAGGGAGGTTGGGGCAAACATTTCCATGGTCGCCAACGGGTCAACCTAGGGAGGAGCTGAAGCAGTACCTTCAGGTCTATAGAACCTTTGCTGTCGAGAAGGGGGGGATATCTTACTTGACTGACTGGACTCGAGAGTTCTCAGATTTACAGATCTGATTGTCAACTCGATTCAGGGCCTAGTCCACAAGATTTGACCAAGACAGTAGAAAGGATAGTCTCCAGCCCTGAGGGGCACTGAAAGGTTGATCAATGACTGAGGTCCTTCCCGGAAGAGGATGCAAAGGTCGCCTCCACAACGCTAGAGCACACTGATATGGGGGAGAAGGAAATCACTCTTATAGGACACAGTGATAGTACCACAAGCGGGATCACATGCACAGATCCAGAGATAGCAGGGTTGCAGGCCCTGGACCCTGGGATCAGGATATGTAGTAACCCCGGGCACAGGGGCAACACGCACTTTTGGTGCCCGAGACCGACTTACGCCCACCTCTTGCTGTCGGAACTTTTCCCACCGACACGTGTCACTCTCCAAACCTTAACATTCCTTTTGGGCTTAGGGGTAACCACCAGAGTCCCTGACTTTGGGCACCACCATGCCTTTCACCACTGGCATCACCACAGGGAACACAATCATGGGGGGAACCGTAGAAGAGGTAGCCCTAGCTACCAGCTCCCTCAACAGTGTCATAGAGAGCCTGCCAAAATGACCAAAGGAAGTCCAAGACTTCCTTAGGTAAAACTCATTAGCGATCCGAGCGGAGACAGGTGAAGAGCTTCCAGCTTCTGGAGGGGTGTAGCAAAAAATGGGGAATCCCACACACTACCAAACCTTGAAAAGCTTGCTGATGCTGATCTGAGAGCTCCTTGCTCCTGAAACACATTCCATGAGGACTGAACAGGGTCATACGCACAGGGGTGGCAGCAGCAGAAGCACCCACTGAGGGGAGACAGAAGTAGCAAAAGATTTCTTCTCTATCTTCTTGGGCGTTGCTAAAACAGACACCAGCGAAGGCTTAGCTCTCTTCTCCTCCTTCTGGGCACTACACTACACAGGAGGCCATGACCTGCACTAAGTACATGGGGATGATTGCAAACACTCATGCCCATACAAGAAGTATAGTGTGGATCAACAGCCGGCTTACTCATAAACCGGTTGCAGCGTCTACCTTTTCCGCAGCGAGTATGTATCTCTTGCTACAACATTCATGATCACTAACAACCAGCATTCACTTCCTGAAATAAAAGAAAACTAGAAAGTTCAATCGGGGAGCAGAGTACATCCGTACTCTCTTGTGGCTGGAGGTGAAATGAGGATAATCTGCCTAGCGGGGGAGCCAAGGCTTCTCTCCCGCTCCCTCCACTGATCTTGCAACCCCTTGTTAAACGATTCTAATGACCTTTCTAGCTCAAACTGAAAACATCTCCCTATTAAAGCATGATGGTTTGTATTTTCATATAAGAACAAAGGATGCAATTCATCAAGGCTGTTACAAGTTGTTCTTACTTCCCTATTAATACCTGCTCCACAGTCCAGTAAGCTCCAAGGATCTGATTTATAGTTTGAAACATAAAAGATGAGTTACTGAAGATAAACTAGAAAGCCAAAGAGTGGGTGCAGCTAAGATTACATTTACGAATTTAGGTCTAAGGTCTCAGCACGGGCCTGGGGAGGCCAGAGTTGCATTATGTAGATAAAGGTAAAGAGGTTGGAGACCTTGTTCGAAGAAAGGGAGAGGGAACAAAAGTTGAGGTGCAGCTAGGGGTTGTAAAGGAAGCTGCCAAGACCTTTTAGTAATATTTATGCACTTACAGTGAAGCACCGAGATATAAAACCACCCAGGGAGAAACCGCAAGGCAACTTGAATAGTCTATCTGCTCTAAGACCTGAGGTTCCCTTGCAACGTGGTGTTCCATTACAACTTACTCCACAAATATTTTTCAAGGATAAGTATAGCTTACCATACCAAAATTACAATTGATGCAGTAATGAACTCACCCTTGACCCCTCTCACTTTCCCATACGACAGTATTCACACGGCCATTTTTTCAACTGTACTTTACCTTTGCTTTGATCCCAGTCCATTAACGCTTTATGCTTGCTTCAATTCTAAATCTTAACTCCAAATATTTACATTTTAAACAAAAAAATTTCACCTAATTTTTCCTTGCTTTGCTCATAGCAGCTCACCATGTCCTTCCTTTGTAGTATTTCCATCTACAATAAACAACAATGAACCCAAGACTGATCCTTTATAAAGAATTCTGTATATCTAAAACTAGAGGGGCACTCAGAAGAGCACAGACCTCCACCATGACAGCTTATTTCTCGACCTTGGCCTTTGACCTTAACATGTATTAACTGGTGTGGATTTTCATACACTCATATATGAACCAAGTTTGAAGTCTCTGTGACAACAATGTCCAAACTAATGGCTGATTACGTGAATTGGACATTTTGCTTGACCTTTGACCTTGACCTTTCAAAATTTAATAATTTCCAGCTTTTTACATAATAGTTAACTCCAGTAAGTTTCATTACTCTACAATTAAAATTGTGGCCAGGAAGCTGTTCACAAACAAACAGAGAAACTGGGGCGAAAACATAACCTTCCAACTTCGTTGGAGGAGGTAATAAATATAACCTAATGCCCGGATACCTAGTACCATTTATAAGACTTTTTATATATATATCTACAAAGATTGCATCTTTTGATGGAAAAGGCTTCACATATTTTGTTTTACTGTTGGCGGAATATTGATTTATTGTTTGGAGTTCAGTAACCACCAGAAGATTCAAGACAAAAATTGGTTTTCTATTTCCTAAAAATAGTATTTACGATTTACATCACTGGTATGAGATACCTGGTTTAGACATCTTTAGTAGATGATATCCTAGTGCCCAGCTTCAACAGCCATGTTTAGTGCTTATACATTTGGAAGTTTAAATTTTGTTGTGCCATAGCAGCATCCATAAACTGCTATTGTGCTAGGGTCTCTCACACAACTCATGTCCGAGTCTTGAGGCTTTTTCTCCATGCTTCAAAATGGTGGAACAGCCTTCGTTCATTGCAGAGCTTTGGATGTTGATAGTCATATGCTTCACGCCTTACCTTTTCCCACAGCTTTTGTATGCAAGGTGTATAACCATCTTTGGATTAATTATTACCCTTATATTATTCCATTGTGCTTTTCTTGCTGTTATTCTTTCCAAATATCTTATTCTGTATAAAATTGCTTTCCAGGTAAATAGCCTTTTAAACTTTGCCCATACGAATGTGCAATCATGTTAAAAAAGATAAAATACCTTCAGGATAATATTCAGTTTCATGTATATTACAGTATAGTATTGCCTTTATGCTGCAAATCTAAGCTGATAAAGAACAGTAAACATGTGTAGAGCTTTAAAATATTTATTTACAAAATATAGTTTCAAAAGAATATTCTTTACAAATCCATGCATGCAAATATAATGCTTCCTCTTAATATTATTGATTTTTCATCGAGTCTACACAAGTAGTTATTCTAAACAAAATAAATTCACTACAGTAAAGTATATCACAGTTGTTCCAGTCACTTAATTCTAAAGTTGTCATTACTTATAAATGTATGAAAATAATTCTATCACCATTCACTGATTGGCCCTCTTGGATCTCTTGGGTGATTTACCTGGAGTACCAACACTTTTCCTCTTGCACTTTCGACCTCGTTGGCGGTGCCTCTGTCCTTGATGAGTTCTGAAGGTGATGCACTGCCAAGAGCAGAGATATTTTTATCTATATTACTATGTAAATAGTACTGAATTAGCTTATAATTATCTTCATCCTTAATCTTAGCTAACAAAAGAAATGGGTAATATATACAGACATACAGTTGGTCTGAATTATTTGATTTTAAAAAGTGGAGCATGATACCATTAAACTTAGATGGCTGATAGAAAGAGACTACTGTACTGTACAGTATAGGGAAAGAAGAAAAGTTAAAGGAGAAATGAAAAGTAGCTAGAGACAGGGATGCTGTGCATAATGATTAGAAGTACCTACAGTTAACCTAGTGTTGCACACCACAGGTAGTAATCCATAAGCAGGCACTACCATTTAATCTCTGCATATCAATTAGCATGAGCTATTATGTATCAATTTTGAAAATGTTATTAAGATTAAAATTTTATTTTCTTCATAGACTTAAATAAATATAGCAAACAGTGTAATTCAATCATAAAAGCTGGAAGTATTATAAATCCTTATTTCTGTTATTATCAAAAGACAGGCTGTGACCTTACTTGAAAACCATAATGGTGCTGGAAGCAGTAAGGTTACATAAGGATGTACAAGAATGGTGGACCGAGAATAGTAGAGTGATTCTAAGGATCAGTGGGGAAGTACTTGGAAAGTCATCAGGAATAAGACCCCCAAATGATAAAGAATCGTGGTGGTGGAATGATGAGGTGCAAGAACGGGTAAAAATCAAGAAAGAAGCCAAGAAGGCAGATCTATCAGGACAAGAGTAGGATAAAGAAGACTAAAAGCAAGCAAAGAAAGAAGCAAGTAGAGCAGTAGCAAAGGCGAAGGCCGAGACATTAAATGAAGTCTATAAAGAGATGGAAAAACCAGAAGGAGAGAAGAAAATATTACGAATTGCTAAGGCCCAAGAGACCTGGCGCAGATAAGGCAAATAAAAGATAGCAATGGTATAGTTCTAGCAGAAGAGAATGAAATTAAAAGGTGGGAAACTTATTTTGAAGGACTAATGAATGAGGAGAACCCAAGAACAGTATTTGAAGATGGACTCCCAAACAAGGCAGTTACCATAGGAGTGACTAGAAGAGAAGTAGAACAAGCAGTAAAGATGAAAAATAGTAAAGCTGCAGGACCAGATAATATGCCAGTAGAGGTATGGAAGAGTCTTTGAGAGAAAGGCATAGATATCTTGTGGGACCTGATGCAAAAGATCTTCAATCAGGAAAAGATGCCAAGAGGAAGGGAGAGGAAGCCTAATCATCCCCATCTATAAAGGGAAAGGAGACATCCAGGAATGTGGCAACTACAGAGACATAAAGTTGATAAGCCAAACTACGAAGATATGGGAGATCATTGAGAAGAGACTCAGAGATGAAACAACAATTTGTGAGGCGCAATTTGGATTCATGCCTGGAAGAGGGACTGAAGATGCAATATTTGTTTTGAGGCAGATGATAGAAAAACATCGGGAGAAACAGAAAGTATTACATATGGTCTTTATTGACCTGGAGAAGGCATACGATCGAGTACCACGTCAAGAGCTGTAGAGATGTATGAAAGAAAATGGAGTCCCTGAGAAATACGTAATAATCACCCAAGATGTGTATGAGAGGGCAGAAGCAAATGTTAAGAGCAGTATAGGCGTAACAGAAAGTTTCCCTCTATATGTGGGACTACATCAGGGGTTTGCATTGAGCCCTTACCTATTTGATCTGGTCATAGATGTAGTAACACAAGGTATTAGAGATCACTCTCCTTGGCGTATGCTTTTTGCTGAGGATGTTATACTGTGTAGAACTAGGCGAGAGGTAGTAGAAGAGAAACTGGAGGAGTGGAGAAGAGAAATGGAAAATAGAGGATTGAAGATCAGCAGGAAAAAGACAAGTATTTGAGATTGAAAAATGGGGAGAATGGGGAAGTTAGTTTACAAGGAGAGAGATTGAAAGAGAGTTGAAAATTTCAAGTATTTAGGATCAACAGTTGCAGAGGATGGTGATCTGGGGGCAGAAATAAACCACAGAACACAAGCAGGATGGAAAAATTGGAAAATAGTTGTGTGGAGTACTATGGGACAGGAAAATAGGGGTTAAGTTGAAAGGTAAAGTGCACAGGACAGTTATGAGACCGGCAATGATGTATGAAGCGGAGACGTGGGCAATAAAGAAGACAGAAGAGAAGAAGCTGAATGTGGCAGAAGAGAATGTTGACATGGATGTGTGGGGTGACAAGAAGAGATAAGATATGGAATGAGGTAATTAGGGGTACCAAAGGAGTTAGAGAACTATCAGATAAGATGCAAGAAAGTAGACTGTGGTGGTATGGTCATGTCAAGAGAAGACATGAACAGTATATTGGGAGAAGAGTGATGGAAATGGAGGTAGAGGGAAGGAGAAGGAGAGGGAGACCAAAGCGAAGGTGGATGGACTGTATCAAGGATGACCTTTGATCAAAGGGATTAACCGGTGATGAAGTGTGGGACAGAGGTAGATAGAGAACGCTGGCCAGAAACATAGACCCCACATTAAGGTGGTAAAAGATACATACAAAGAAGAAGAAGAATGGTACTACCCCTAAGATCTCAATAAGGAAAGCAGCCCAGCATGGAAAAACTACTGGCAAGAACAAGAATATTCAATACAGTCATAGCGATTGCAGTTTTGACTGCTTTATTATGTCCTTGATGCTTAAAAGTGCAGGGAAGCATTTTAGTTCTTATACCTCCTTTATACAATTCATGGAATGCATGCATGTGTTCAATGAATGGACATTTAGAGCAATAATTTTGGTAAGCTTCTAAAGCATTTATAGTCATTGAAAATCATAAATTTCTGCAGTGACATTTTTTATTTTAAACAATCTTAACTGTTGGCCATAAAGACATTAGTTCTTCTGTGAAACCTGAAGCATTATTTCGTACAGTATAAAGAATTTAATGCAATGAGGCATATTGAGAGATTCTTAGCATATTAACTAGGAGGCACAGCATTTTACAAATCATTCCTACTTGAGCCACAATTGAACTACTAGAATTAACCAAAAATCCAGACCACAATTTTCAAGGCGGCCACATTTTGATCGTACCATGAATGGCCGACATATTTTGTTCCAAATAGAGTAAATATTTGGCTTTTATTTTACCAAATTCACAACTGACACCCTACTGTTCCCTTTGTTAAGTACATTATCTTCACACTCAACATGGCTTAAGAAAAATCTTAATAAAACCTGGACTTCCACTAAGTAGTAGCAACATTTACAGTAACTCCCTTAGCTGGTTGCCAGGTAAAGGAAAGTAACTTCGTTATGTTCCTGTGGACTAGTGCATACAAACAAATCAAATTAAGGACCAATGATTACAAAGGTACAACACTAGCCAGCATGGATCACAAAAATACAAAATACAAACGGAAAATCATGCTCACATTCTTTATGTCCTACTACATACAATTCAGATCACTACGACAAGCCAAAACAGCAGATCAAACAGTTCTGTGCCATAATAAAGATATACAGGCTATTAGTTAACTAGCTTTAAACAAGAAGAAGCCACCAGTAATGACAGATCTTGATTTCACTGATGGAGTCAGGCAAAATAAAATACCACTGCATGTTGTTTATTTCTCTTCCTTGACAAAAAATTTCATATAAAGCATGAAATAATTAAATGAACTTATCCGAAAAGGAAATAAATTTTCAAATTAATTTGCATTTTTTTCCAGATATAAAAACCTGAGTCTTATAGAATAGAGATGTCTTTAACCGTGCTGGAATGACTATTGAATCACTAACAAGGTAGGTAGTTAATGACAAGTGGCAAGAAGTGGAAGCTATGCACACCTGCCTGTCACAAAAATAACCACTTTTGTTGTTAGACCTAGAACTAAGAGGGATGGCTGAGTTTGGAAATTGAATTCAAAAGATTCACCTTTATATAGCAAGGAAAAATACAAATGACTTTAAAAATTTTTAATTGCTCCTACAAATATACAAACCTTTTGTCCTTAAAATGGGGGACTAACTTATCAGTGGGATGAAGTCCCCTTGAACCAGTAAAAAGTTCTTTTCTTCCATGCACGTCATCCTTTCTGGTTAAGTATGAGAGGGAGAGAGCTGACTCTAACAACTAATCATTGACACCTATTAGATCCTTGGCCAGTACTGGCATAAAAGAAAGCTTGTGCTATCTCCCTAACAAGGAGGTGGCATTGGTAATGTCAAACCGGGCATATCATGACAAATGTTTGGTAAGACACCGAACTGTCCTCAGCCTTGCCAAGATGATAGAGGAGTTACTTCTTGGCATACATAGTCTACAGGAGAGGTGCTCTGTGGTGTAACTCATCAGCATCAGATATCTGACCCATGTGTGACATTTGCTGTTGGTCCATCCACTCGAGAGGGAAACAAGAGATGCCAGTCACTCTCTCCTCTAAAAACTTTTAAGCTGAATGCATAACCTTAGTATGCATACTAAGTCCTATGAGGGAGCTATGAGGGTTACACAAATACTGTATTTAGCATACATCTCAGGATCTAAGGAATTTGGATCCAAGGGTCTGTGGGTAATGTATAGAGAGGCAAAGAGGGTTAGATACATTCAGCTCCAAGTACTTCAACAGGTAAACTTCAAGACTTCTGACAGGGTTAGGCTTGTGAGTTCTTTCTTGAGAATGCAGTAGTACGCACTGACTAGGCAAGCTGCTTCACCAATCTTGAAAGAACAGTGTCAAGACACCTCCTCCTTGTTCCTGCTAGGACTAACGAGAAGGTTACAACACTTGCACAAAGGGTGTTAACTCCTTTTCAAGTAGCACTGCAATACTATGACGTGATACCAGACAATTTTGTGTCAACTTACATGGAGAGATAGATTGAGAAGGTCTCGAACTAGTGTTCGAGACTAACTGGTACTGGGTCCCACACCCTTCAAATGTTTGACATGAAGAAGAGCATGAAACTATCTTACTCTTTTGCCAATACAGAAAAGAGAGTCTTGAGGGAAATATCCATGTGATGGCCACCTAATTTTAGCAGTAGGTGCTTAGGATGATGACCATCCATGCTGGTTCCTAAATTCAAAAAAAGCAAGACTGATTGAAGTTCCTCTCAAACATGGACAGATTCCCTTAGAAAGAGGGATACACACAATAACAAGGAGCCTCTTCTCCAATTCTATTGTCAGGGCAGAAAAGACTGACAGTCTTGAAGAAAAGACAAAAAGACCTTGCTAGCAGGAGGTGTCTGAGCCTATACCTTGAGGATAAGGACCATCCCACCATCAGACTAAGTCTCAGGGTAGTCAGACTGCTCTTAGCTCCCTCCAACCATGGAACATTCCCAGCGGAGAAGGAATCAAAACTACTGAGGAAGTTCGTGATCTGCTGGGAAGTTTTCTGGCTGGAGAGATGTTCTCTTCGCCCTAGATTATAGACTGCCTCTTGGGACCTACCTTGAGAGGTAGCAAAACATTACCTGGACAGTGTGATTACTCCATCTCTGGAGGGACCGTTACCTGTTTCTTCTATGTCAAAAGTATCTGCCCTACTACTGGGCTTATGGTTCAGCTGAATGAATTCAAGGAAAACAATTGCTAAGTGAGATCTTTCATTTCCTCCTGAAGGAGGAGAGTGGCTTTAAGGGCAGTGTATACCCTACCCTTACCTGGCCTATTATGCAGGTGATTGGTGCATTTAGAACTGTTCACCTGCAACTGATGCTACAATGGTAGCTGTCACACTGGGTTCACACTAAGCTTGATGGACACAGAGGAAATCACTTAAGTGGGTGAGCTCTGCTACTCCCTCCTGACGGAGGAGAGCAGCTCTAAGGGATTCAGGCAGGTTTTGGAAAGGTGTGTGAAAGGTCTCACCTCCGCAGCACCTACAGAGTCAGTGTTGACACCTGACTGAAATAATTCCTCTTCATCCAATCCAAGAAGAAAACCTTCATATCAGGTTCAAAATTTTCAACTAACCCTTAAAGTACTGGTCGTAGGAAGAGAGCCAATGCTTTTTCTGGAAGAGGGAGAACAGCTTGCTAAGGGCCAGGGTGTTCCTAGGTCACAACAGGAAAGATTCATGTGGGAGCAATGCTCATTCTCACCTGGCTGAACCCTATTCTCCTTCTTGCATAATAGAACTCCCAAGGAGCTTTTGTGAGAGGTCTCCTGCGCTAATACTACAGCATTTTATTCCTTCTAGGAAGAAGTATCTGAATAAGAGAATAGGAGGGGAAGGAAGAAGGAAGAAGAGAGAGAAAATTCCCTCTTCTCCCTTTACCAACAGTTCTTTCTAGCTATCAAGAATGGTTCAGGTGTTCCTACTGATCAAGAATAGGTGTGCTACCTCTCTTGAGTTGGCTTGTATTCATCACAATCTTCAGATTGTAATAAGAGTAAGGAATAGTCTCAATCTCATAAGGGACTATCTCGAAGGACACTCACTACCCAACACTCAGTCCCGGGTCTATGCCAGGTTACCTAATGGCATGACAGGCATCCCCCTACTTGGGGTAACAGGAGAGGGGGAATGCTGACATAAACATTCCTCTCTATCTTTCCTCTTCCCTTTACCTCCCTTCCTAACCTGACCAGATGGGGGGGCCTTGAAAAAGCTGTGCACACAGAATCCCTTCAAGAGGAAAAGGTTGTAGTCAATCTTTATTGAGGTCCTTTAATAAGGTTACAGTGGCCTTCTTTATCCACGATCCCACAGGCACGGCAGCACCATAAGGTTTGGCCAAAAACAGCTCTAGAGATTGCAATAGATCAAGGAGTTCTGCAAATCAGTTCTCCACCACCGCCCACACATTACTCCTTGGAAGGAGAGGTATGGCTACCAACACCAATGTGTTTTGGAGTATTAGATCTACCTCTGAATAAACTCTTTTCAAAACCCAGTTAGCCCACTGGTTCATTGACTGGTGTGTCAAGGTCAATGCCTTCCCACAGGACAAGACTCCAATTCTTCTCCTGAGATTTAGGGGTCAGAGTAGGGGCCAATAACCCATTAGTATCTGTAAATTAATATACATCTAGGCCCTACCTAAAAAGAGAAAAAAGACCAAGACTTCCTTAAGTCAAACTTGTCAGCAGCAGGAGAGCTTCTAGTGCCTCCTGGGGTGCGGAAATAACTGGGTTAAACTCCACACTACAGTACACAAAAGCATGAAAATCTCACGAAGGAGTTCCGAGATCTTCCAACTCGTGCCGCATAATCTGTGGGGGGCAGGCCATGGATGTATGAACAGACACCTCAGCAACAAGTGAACTCAATGAGGATAGAAAGGAGCTATAAAGCTTCTTCGCCATCATCTTGGGCATTACTAAGCCTGAAACCAGAGAAGACTCAGCCTTCCTCTTACTCCTAAAAGCATAAGCCTGCCACCTACCAGGAGGCCACAACTTATGCTCGTTACATGGGGATGACTGTAAACAACCATGCACCCAACAAGAAGTAATGGAGAGTGTGGGTCTACTACCGGTCTTGCTATAAAACAGTTACAGTATCTATCCTTTTCCAGGCATTTAAAAAATTGAACTTCCATAACCTGATTCCAGACACTCATGCACTTTCTGAAAAGTATAGAAAAGAAAATTAAAGCCTTTAGTAACATCCCAACGGTTCATCTGTACTTAATGTGGCTAAAGACAAAAGAGAAGACTCTGACAGGAACACAAGCACCATCTTTCGTTGACTGCCTTTTTATCAAATTCAACATCCATTCCAGCTGACACTGAAGACATTTATCTTAAAGGACAAATGGATTGTAAGTGCCTAGGATCAAATTGCCAGCATGAGATTCTAATGTACTTTAATATATCACTATTACAGCACAGTACTGTATATTCACTACTGCAATGAATTTTACATGTACAGTAAAATTATATTTCATGAGTTAATATTTACTGTACAAGTAAAAAAAATCCTGAGAGTTCTGTATTGCCTGCTGTCAGTTGGATTTAGCAACTGCCCGGAGAAGGGCCTCTCTTGGACCGTAATGACTATTACATGTACTGTACAGTATAGTAAAATTACATTTCTTAAGTTAACAAGTTCTGTATTGCCTATTATCATTGCAATTTAGCAACAGCCTCTTTCAGACCGTAATGACCATAAATATAGAGGCTTTATTGTACAGTATTTTGTATCTAGAGCCTAAAACCAAAAAAGATGATCTACACTGGACACTGATACCACTGAAATGGACTCATTTACAGAGTTGATGTAAACACCCAAAAAGATAGGCCTTTTATAGAAATGCAGTCATATGCATAGTTGAAGGTTTGGCTGATTGAAGATCAAGTTACATCATACTGAAGTTAGTATTTGTGTAGGAACCCAAATATTACTAAATCTAATAAATTCTACAAGTACAGGTCTCAAGTTCTATTCTAATTTCCTTACCTGATCATCGAGAATATCAAGAACATTTCTCATATTGCATTTTACTCCATTTGCTTTAAGAGAGGTCAGTAAATCCTCTACAAAGAAAGGTTCATACAGCAGCACTTTTTGGTGGAATTCTGGATCACTCGAAATAAACTGGGTAACTTGCTTCGTTAAACAACCTGAACAAAAAACATGAAAAAGTTGGCTATTTTTGTAATTTAATTTTACTCACGACATATCTATGCTATTATCAAATTTCACAAATACATTTTTGTGATATCTAAGCAACAAGCAATGAAGCTAGACTTTATTAATACAAACATGAGACAAAAATTAATCATTCTCAATATAAGTTTAGTCTAACAACTGTAACATTATATCAACAATGAATATGTAATAGTTCACCTACATCAAGATTTAGACAGTGAAGGGTGAAATAGATTTGGAAAAAAAAAAAAAGTGAAATATGTTTCCTAAAAAGTATTTCCTTTCTAAGTAACTCATATCCAAAAGTAAGTGTCACAATTTCATAAAAATCTTTATGGGAAATGAACTCAATATTCTACATTACAGACCTTTTTGAGTAGCACTTATGGCAACATCACTTTCACCATCACCTAGCAGCATTGACTCCTCAAAACAGGCCCCTTCAGATCCCTCGCTGCTGTTGAAAAAAAAATTTGTCTATGTAACTATAAAACTTATAGCAATCAAGAGAAGTCAAAATTTCTCGAGAAAAAAATATATGAAAAATCTCAGAAAATATTCCAAATTATGCATTATAATTTGTATCTGCAATCAAATATACTTCAATCAAAAAAGAACATCGAAATAGCTTCGTAATACCCCTTCAGAATTTAAACTTACAGTGAATATTATGTTGACCAAGCCGACATAAGTATCTTTATATAGTTTTTATATGATAGGTCTTTCATATAAAAACCATATTCTATTTAAATTATTCCTTACTTCTCTTGTAGTTTATCTATTTCTTTTCCTCAGTGGGCTATTTTTCTCCACTGGAGCCCTTGGGCTTATAGCATTCTACTTTTCCAACTAGGGTCGTAGCTTAGCTAGTAATAATAATACTGTAATAACAATAATAATATTACTTATATGCTTCCTTATACCCATAAGCAAAAAAACCACAGTCCTGCATCAGTCACCGATTGTGACTTTACTTTAGGAGTGATTGTTGTATGACAACTTGTTGTTCTTCCGAGATTCTTTATCCAGTTTTTGGCAGTGTGTGTATTACAGTATTTGTCATTCCATCATGTTCAATTCTCTACACGTGGGTTACTTTCTATCTTTACCCATATTTTATTATTGTATTTGCCATTCTATCATGTTCATTTCCTTAAATATGGATTACTTTTCAACTTTATTGAAAAGTAAATGCTACGGTGGGACCCGATGTCTGATTTTTCTATTAGGTTGCAGGAAGTATTCCTATCTTTTTCTGATTTCCTGTGCACTAACATTAATCTGATTTATCTAATGATATTGCCAAATTCTCAGTTTAATCACAGCTATATCTAACACCTGTTCTGTCAAAAGATAAAATGTTGAGGACACTCAAAAATCTTCATCTTGGGTATGCCATAACTTCCGTGACATGGTCTTTCACTATCATGAGTTAGAGTTCTCTTGCTTGAGGATACACTCAGGCATACTATTCTATGTTTCCCTATTTCCTTTCATCACTAGGCTGCTTTCCCATTGGAGCCCTTGGGCTTATAGCTTCCTGCTTTTTCAACCAGGGTTATAGCTCAGTAATAACAATAACAAATACACATGGAATTGTGAAACTTCTTAGGTTTCTAATAGTTCTGGCACAAAAGAAGAAAAAACTTGAAAATACACGAATACCAATAACAGGGTATAAAATTACATTAGGAAACTTGAAATCACAAAGACAAACCGAGAATATATACTAAAAACCAAGGATAAATAAAGTAACCAAAATACATTTACTATCTCACAAAAATGAGATAGGACCAAATTAGGTTATTGAGTAGACTATGCTCATACTATACTTGCAAAAGCATTTAATACCCATCTGTCATAAATGAATCAGTCATGAAATGAAATCTTTAGGCAGGAGACATATGGAGGACCCTCTAGCAAGGAAGTCTCATTAGCTTTGAATATCAATTACAGCACATATTTCACCTAGTGATTACGTACTTGGTTTGGCTGCCCTAGTAGTAAGTTAAAAGTTTCATAAACACTAAATTTACCTAAATAACAAGTACCTTAGCATACCTTGTGCTTGAAGAATGTGATAAATTTAGGGGACTTTCTTCTTCCTCTTCCTCTTCCTCAACCCTTTCATGAATGTTGACGACTTGGGAGACTTTGCAATTTTTAGTTTTTGCTGTTGCATTTTTCTTGGGTTCATCATCAGTATTTATGGTTTTTCTCTTTGAGTTCTTCGTTATTACCCTTTCATGGAGAGATGAACTGGCTTTCTGTCTACCTGCAATATACGAATACATTCAAACACAGTACTGTACTTATTAGTCATTATGTAAGATATTGTTAAGTTATTGACATCTGTGACTATCAACCTAATTCCAACTTTAATGACTCATTACCAGGCAAAACGAAGAAAATATTTATAAAGCTTAAACTACCCAAGCACAATAACAGTTCTTACACCTAGTTTTGTTTCCTTATTTAAAACCTATCAAAATTGTAATAATATTTTCAGTTTAACCCTTTTACCCCCAGGCTATTTGGAAATTTCCAACCCTTAACCCCCAAGGGTTATTTTTTTTCAAGAACATTTTGCAGTATATTTTTTTTAAATTGCTCTAACAGCCTTAATTTTTGTCATAGAGAGGTCAGGTTGGTCTCAATCTCTTGGAAAATGCCTGAAGTTTATCAAAAAATTATCAAAAATATGCAAAAAAAAAATTTAAATAGCATTTTTTTTTGCAAGGACGTACCGGTACGTCCATGGGGGTAAAAGGATGAGTTTTTTGAAACGTACCAGTACGTCCTTTGGGGCTAAAAGGGTTAAAATATAACTAGGTCTAGAGTTTCAAATGTTGCAAAGGCCATTTTGATTATGCATAGGATGTCAATTTCTTTCTCTCATATTTCCCGGTGCATTTCCTTGTCTTCCAGTACAAGGAAAAATGTTATTTTCATTAGTAAAATAAATTTTTGAATATACTTACCCGATAATCATGTAGCTGTCAACTCCGTTGCCCGACAGAATTCTACGGACTGGATACGCCAGCGATCGCTATACAAGAGGGGGGTGTACTCACCAGCGCCACCTGTGGCCAGGTACTGCAGTACTTCTTGTCAACACCACCTCAATTTTTCCTCGGTCCACTGGTTCTCTATGGGGAGGAAGGGTGGGTCAATTAAATCATGATTATCGGGTAAGTATATTCAAAAATTTATTTTACTAATGAAAATAACATTTTTCAATATTAATCTTACCCGATAATCATGTAGCTGATTCACACCCAGGGAGGTGGGTGAAAACCAGTGTACATGTTAATCAAGAAGCTAAGTATCCCGTATTTCATATTATCAGTTATTCAAAATAACAATGAAATTATAAGTACCTGGTAAGGAAGTCGACTTGAACCATTACTCTGCCTTTAATAAGTTCGTCTTCCTTACTGAGCGCAGCGTTCCTCTTAGGAGGCTGAACAACTCTAAGGTGCTGAAGTATAAAGGGCTGCAACCCATACTAAAGGACCTCTACACAACCTCTAACCTAGGCGCTTCTCAAGAACGAATTGACCACCCGCCAAATCAACTAGGATGCGGAAGGCTTCTTAGCCTACCGTAACAACCCAAAAACAACAATAAAAGCATTCAAGAGAAAGGTTAAAAAAAGGTTATGGGATTAAGGGAATGTAGTGGCTGAGCCCTCACCTACTACTGCACTCGCTGCTACGAATGGTCCCAGGGTGTAGCAGTTCTCGTAAAGAGACTGGACATCTTTGAGATAAAATGATGCAAACACTGACTTGCTCCTCCAATAGGTTGCATCCATAATACTCTACAGAGAACAGTTCTGTTTGAAGGCCATCGAAGTAGCCACAGCTCTCACTTCGTGTGTCCTTACCTTCAGCAAAGCAAGGTCTTCATCCTTCATGTGAGAATGAGCTTCTCTAATCAGAAGCCTTATGTAATACGAAACTGCGTTCTTGGACATAGGCATCGAAGGTTTCTTAATGGCACACCATAAGGCCTCTGATTGTCCTCGTATAGGTTTTGACCTTTTAAGATAGTACTTTAGAGCTCTGACAGGGCAAAGAACTCTTTCTAGCTCGTTACCCACCATGTTGGAAAGGCTAGGAATTTCGAACGATCTAGGCCAAGGACGTGAAGGAAGTTCATTTTTTGCCAAAAACCCGAGCTGTAAGGAACATGTAGCTGTTTCGGATGTGAATCCTATGTTCCTGCTGAAGGCGTGAACCTCACTAACTCTTTTGGCTGTTGCAAGGCAGACGAGGAAAAGAGTTTTGAGAGTAAGGTCTTTGAAAGAGGCTGACTGGAGAGGTTCAAATCTAGGAGACATAAGGAACCTTAAGACTACGTCTAGATTCCAGCCTGGAGTGGACAAGCGACGTTCTTTAGAGGTCTCGAAAGACTTAAGGATGTCCTGTAGATCTTTGTTGGAGGAAAGATCCAAGCCTCTGTGGCGGAAAACTGTTGCCAACATACTTCTGTACCCTTTGATCGTAGGAGCCGAAAGAGATCTAACATTCCTAAGATGTAACAGGAAGTCAGCAACTTGGGTTACAGAGGTACTGGTAGAGGAAACTGCATTGGCTCTGCACCAGCTTCGGAAGACTTCCCACTTGGATTGATAGACTCTGCGAGTGGATATCCTCCTTGCTCTGGCAATCGCTCTGGCTGCCTCCTTCGAAAAGCCTCTAGCTCTAGAGAGTCTTTCGATAGTCTGAAGGCAGTCAGACGAAGAGCGTGGATGCTTGGGTGTACCTTCTTTACGTGAGGTTGACGTAGAAGGTCCACTCTTAGAGGGAGAGTCCTGGGAACGTCGACCAGCCATTGCAGTACCTCTGTGAACCATTCTCTTGCAGGCAAAAGGGGAGCAACCAACGTCAGCCGTGTCCCTTCGTGAGAGACGAACTTCTGAATAACTCTGTTGATGATCTTGAATGGCGGGAATGCATAAAGATCGAGGTGGGACCAATCCAGCAGAAAAGCATCCACGTGAACTGCTGCCGGGTCTGGGATTGGGGAACAGTACAATGGGAGCCTCTTGGTCATCGAGGTAGCGAACAGATCTATCGTTGGCTGACCCCACAAGGTCCAAAGTCTGTTGCACACGTTCTTGTGAAGGGTCCATTCTGTGGGGATGACTTGACCCTTCCTGCTGAGCCGATCTGCCGAGACATTCATATTGCCCTGAATGAATCTCGTTACCAGCGTGAGGTTTCGACTTCTTGACCAAATGAGGAGGTCCCTTGCTATCTCGTACAGCTTCCTCGAATGAGTCCCTCCCTGCTTGGAGATGTACGCCAAGGCTGTGGTGTTGTCGGAGTTCACCTCCACCACCTTGTTTAGCAGGAGGGACTTGAAGTTCATTAAGGCCAGATGTACTGCCAACAACTCCTTGCAATTGATGTGAAGCGTTTCCTGTTCCTTGTTCCATGTTCCCGAGCATTCCTGTCCGTCCAAGGTCGCGCCCCAGCCCGAGTCTGATGCGTCCGAATAGAGATGAAGATTGGGGGTCTGAACAGCTAACGAGAGACCCTCCTTGAGAAGGATGTTGCTCTTCCACCACATGAGAGTAGTCTTCATCTCTTTGGTAACAGGAATAGAGACCGTTTCGAGCGTCATATTCTTGTCCCAGTGAGCTGCTAGATGGTATTGAAGGGGGCGGAGGTGGAGTCTCCCTAACTCGGTGAACAGGGCTAACGATGACAGGGTCCCTGTTAGACTCATCCACTGTCTCACCGAGCATCTGTTCCTCTTCAGCATGCTCAGGATGCACTCTAGGGCTTGGTTGATTCTTGGGGCCGACGGAAAAGCCCGAAAAGCTTGACTCCGAATCTCCATTCCCAGGTAAACGATAGTTTGGGAAGGAATAAGCTGGGACTTCTCTAAGTTGACCAAAAGACCCAGTTCTTTGGTCAAGTCCAAAGTCCATCTGAGACTCTCCAGACAGCGACGACTTGTGGGGGCTCTTAACAGCCAGTCGTCTAAATAAAGGGAGGCTCTGATGTCTGCCAAGTGGAGGAATTTCGCAATATTCCTCATCAGTCGCGTAAACACCATAGGTGCCGTGCTTAGGCCAAAACACAGGGCTTGGAATTGGTACACAACCTTTCCAAAAACGAATCTCAGAAAAGGTTGGGAGTCTGGATGAATGGGGACGTGAAAGTAGGCGTCTTTCAGATCCAACGAGACCATCCAGTCCTCCTGCCTGACCGCTGCTAGGACCGACTTCGTCGTCTCCATAGTGAACGTCTGCTTGGTGACATAAGCATTGAGCGCACTGACGTCCAGCACCGGTCTCCAACCTCCTGTCTTCTTGGCCACCAGGAAGAGACGGTTGTAGAAGCCCGGGGATTGATGATCCCGGACTATCACCACTGCCTCTTTCTGTAACAGGAGCGACACCTCTTGATGTAACGCTAGCCTCTTGTCCTTTTCCTTGTAGTTGGGAGAGAGGTTGATGGGAGAAGTGGTCAGAGGGGGATTGCGGCAGAATGGTATCCTGTAACCCTCCCTTAGCCACTTGACAGACTGGGCGTCTGCACCTCTTCTTTCCCAAGCTTGCCAGAAGATCTTGAGTCTGGCTCCTACAGCTGTCTGGAGAGGAGGAGAGTCAATGTTTGCTTTTCGAAGACTTGGTACCTTTCTTGGACCTGCCCCTGTGACCGTCTGGGCGGGTACCTCCTCGGCTGGGGGCTCTGCCACGAAAGGGCGGAATAAATCTGGTAGCAGGAGTATCAGCCACTGGGGTGCGGTAAGTTCTAGGTACTGAAGGTGCAACCTTAGCCTTCCGTGCTGAAGAGGCCACGAGGTCATGCGTATCCTTCTGTATAAGAGCCGCAGACAATTCCTTGATAAGATCCTCAGGAAACAGGAACTTAGAAAGAGGAGCAAAAAGTAACTGTGACCTTTGGCAAGAGGTGATACCAGTGGAAAGGAAGGAGCAAAGTTGTTCCCTTTTCTTGAGGACTCCCGATACAAACATAGAGGCAAGTTCGCCGGAACCATCGCGAATTGCTTTGTCCATACAGGACATGATCAGCATGGCCGAGTCTTTGTCAGAAGGGGCAGTCTTCTTGCTCAAGGCCCCCAGGCACCAGTCGAGGAAATTAAAAATTTCAAAGGCGCGAAAGACTCCCTTTAAGAAGTGGTCCAGGTCAGAAAAGGTCCAGCAGACCTTAGAGCGTCTCATAGCCGACCTTCGTGGAGAGTCAACCAAACTTGAGAAGTCAGCCTGGGCAGAGGCAGGGACCCCCAAGCCTGGTTCCTCTCCCGTGGCATACCAGACGCCCGCCTTAGAAGTCAGCTTAGGAGGAGGAAACATAAAAGACGTCTTTCCCAGTTGCTGCTTGGACTGCAACCAATCCCCCAACATTCTCAAAGCTCTCTTTGATGATCTAGCGAAGACAAGCTTAGTGTAGGCAGACTTAACAGGTTGCATGCCTAGAGAGAACTCGGATGGAGGAGAGCGAAGGGTAGCAGAAACAAAGTGATCAGGGTATAACTCTCTGAACAGAGCAAGGACCTTGCGAAAGTCAATGGAGGGTGGCAATGACTTGGGTTCCTCCACATCAGATGAAGGATCATCCAGGTGAGCAGCTTCATCCTCAGAAACCTCATCACCTGAGGGTTGAGAAGCGAGAGGTAAAGATAAAGCGGTATGTTGAATGGCTGAATCCTGAAGAGCGGGTGCATGCGCACTTGCGGATTCATCCTCAAGTCTCTGCTGAAGAGGATGAGGGCTGGTAATGACAAAGTCATGAGGCTGGGATGAAGGAGGTTCTGCGGAGGTCTGAGGAGCAAGCATGGTGAGAGGCGAATGCTGTAAAGCATGAGGCTCATGCTGCATAGTCTGCGGTTCAAGTTGAATGGGAAGCGGCTCAAGCTGAGAAGAAAGTGGTTGTTGCATGCGTTGAGGTGGCTGTCTCATAGCATGAGGTTCCTGCCTCGAGAGTTGCGCTTGCCTCAAGGGTTGAGGTGGCTGCGAAGAGAGAGGCTCTTGTCTCACGAGTTGAGGTTCTTGAGGTGCTTGCCTCGAGAGTTGAGGTTCTCGCCTCGAGGAAAGTGGAGGTGGCTGCCGCGAGAGTTGAGGTGGCTGCCTCAAGGATGGTAGAGGTAGTCGTACCTCAAGAGGTTGCTGCCTCGAGGATGGTTGTAACGCAAGAGGCTCCTGCCTCAAGGGTAGAGGAGGTTGCTGCAAAGCAAAAGACTCCTGTCCCCAGTGTTGAGGAGGTTGCCGCGTGGCAAGAGGCTCCTGCCTCAAGGAAAGTGGAGGTTGCTGCACAGCGCTGGTATCTGGCAACTCCCAATGTGGCAGCTCACGCATGGAGGTAGCTTGAGGAACCTCAACATCATACGTCTGGCAGGTTGGACTGCGCAGAGGAGGAGGAGCGCTCGCAGGAGGAGGTGTATTAACCTTCTCTGCCTGAAACTCCTGCATCAACACCGCAAGCTGCGACTGCATAGTCTGCAGCATAGCCATCTTAGGATCAACAGAAGTTGAGGTCTGTTGAGGCATAGCTTTAACAGAAGTTGAGGTCTGTTGAGGCATCGCCTTACCTCTCTTAGGAGGCGTGCAGCCATCCGATGACTGCGGCGAGTCCGAACTAGCCCAGTGGCTACACCTGGGCTGTTGGACTCGCGCGGTCTGGACCTTACGCTTAAGAGGCCTTGAGACCTGAGTCCAGCGTTTCCTCCCGGAAAAATCTTCTGCAGACGAGGAAATTAAGGGCTCAATCGTCTGAGAGTGGAAGTGACGATCTCTATAAGATACGCCCGCAACCACTGAGGATACTACTGTGCGCCGATCAAGGCCTGCCGAACCCTTTTGCCCTTCGACATTGCTTCTCCCCTGGGCTTGGGAGCTTGCAAGAGGTCCCGGACTGGGAGGACGACTGGCACGCACAGAAGTATCCTCATGCGCAACACTGACACT
The DNA here is from genome assembly GCF_036898095.1 of Palaemon carinicauda. NCBI lineage: Eukaryota > Metazoa > Arthropoda > Malacostraca > Decapoda > Palaemonidae > Palaemon > Palaemon carinicauda. The sequence goes on from NC_090726.1 coordinate 161,368,012, forward strand.
GACACTAGGCACAGCACTGGCACTACCACTTCCCACTGCACTTTTCACTTTAAGTTCCTTGACGTCTGCCAAGAGGAACTTGTGGTCACTCACTACCGACTCCACCTTATCACCTAAAGCCTGAATGGCACGTAAAACATCCGACATATCTGGCTGAGCACTAATAATAGGTTCGGGGGTAGCCACTACAGGGGGAGGAAAAGGATGAGGATCATGGGGGGAGGAATAAAGCAAAGAGCGAGCAGAACTCCTCCTAACTCTCTCCCTCTCTAACTTAGTCGTATATTTGAGGAATTGAATAAAATCAAATTCCGAAAGTCCGGCACATTCCTTACATCGATCTTCCAACTGGCAGGATTTTCCCCTACAGTCGGAACAAACGGTGTGAGGATCAACCGAGGCCTTCGGAAGACGCCTAACACAAGTCCTAACACTACATCGTCTTTGGGTAGGAGCTTGAGAATGGTCGGACATCTTGAATCAGAGAACAGTCAAGGGGGGTTTCCAAATTAAAGCAAAGATCGTTATACCATTAATCAAAATTAATCCAAAAGCTATCTAAGCTAAGGGAAAAGCTTCCTGTATAGCGAAAGCTGAAATCTCAGAGCAATACTTCACCAAAACCGTGAACAGACTCCAAAATTATAAGCGTATCCATGTAGGTCTTGCCGGAAGCACGACAGAGGAAAAATTGAGGTGGTGTTGACAAGAAGTACTGCAGTACCTGGCCACAGGTGGCGCTGGTGAGTACACCCCCCTCTTGTATAGCGATCGCTGGCGTATCCCGTCCGTAGAATTCTGTCGGGCAACGGAGTTGACAGCTACATGATTATCGGGTAAGATTAATATTGAAAAATCATGAATGATGCATGGAAGTTTTTTTTTATGAAAATAGTGACTTGATTATTTTGACAGGGAGAGTAAGTACCACAAATTAGAGCCAAATTAATGATGGTTATCAACACTTGAAAGACATTACTACTGAATTTACCAAATTGAGAATTTTAGTATAAATCATGTCAAGCAACAAGTATAAATATTGTTAAAATTTAATTACACAGTTCACATGGAGTGGTGAGAGAGGTGAATGCTCGAGTGCTTGGACGAGGATTAAAACTGGTAGGCGAGAATGGCCATGAATGGGAGGTAAATCAGTTGTTTGCGGATGATACTGTACTGGTAGCAGACACAGAAGAGAAGCTTGACCGACTAGTGACAGAATTTGGAAGGGTGTGTGAGAGAAGGAAGTTGAGAGTTAATGTGGGTAAGAGTAAGGTTATGAGATGTACGAGAAGGGAAGGTGGTGCAAGGTTGAATGTCATGTTGAATGGAGAGTTACTTGAGGAGGTGGATCAGTTTAAGTACTTGGGGTCTGTTGTTGCAGCAAATGGTGGAGTGGAAGCAGATGTACGTCAGAGAGTGAATGAAGGTTGCAAAGTGTTGGGGACAGTTAAGGGAGTAGTAAATAATAGAGGGTTGGGCATGAATGTAAAGAGAGTTCTATATGAGAAAGTGATTGTACCAACTGTGATGTATGGATCAGAGTTGTGGGGAATGAAAGTGATGGAGAGACAGAAATTGAATGTGTTTGAGATGAAGTGTCTAAGGAGTATGGCTGGTGTATCTCGAGTAGATAGGGTTAGGAACAAAGTGGTGAGGGTGAGAACGGGTGTAAGAAATGAGTTAGCGGCTAGAGTGGATATGAATGTGTTGAGGTGGTTTGGCCATGTTGAGAGAATGGAAGGTGATGAATGCAAGAGTTGATGGGAGAAGTACAAGAGAAAGGCCAAGGTTTGGGTGGATGGATGGTGTGAAGAAAGCTCTGGGTGATAGGAGGATAGATGTGAGAGAGGCAAGAGAGCGTGCTAGAAATAGGAATGAATGGCGAGCGATTGTGACGCAGTTCTGGTAGGCCCTGCTGCTTCCTCCGGTGCCTTAGATGACCGCGGAGGTAGCAGCAGTAGGGGATTCAGCATTATGAAGCTTCATCTGTGGTGGATAATGTGGGAGGTTGGGCTGTGGCACCCTAGCAGTACCAGCTGAACTCGGTTGAGTCCCTGGTTAGGCTGGAGGAACGTAGAGAGTAGAGGTCCCCTTTTTTGTTTCATTTCATTTGTTGATGTCGGCTACCCCCCAAAATTGTGGGAAGTGCCTTTGGTATATGTATGTATGTACATGAATCCATACCTAATTGATGAAATTTCATCATTATTAATAGTAATTACTAAGCTACAACCCTAGTTGGAAAAGCAGGATGCTACAGGCCCAGGGGCTCCAACAGGGAAAATAGCCCACTAAGAGAAGGAAACAAGGAAAAAGAAAATATTTTAAGAACAGCAACATTAAAGTAAATATCTCCTATATAAACTATAAAATCTAACAAAACAAGGTAGGTAGGTAGGTAGGTTGGCCAGGGCACCAGCCACCCATTGAGATACTACTGCTAGAGAGTTATGGGGTCTTTTTGACTGGCCAGATGGTACTACACTGGATCCTGCTCTCTGGTTACGGTTCATTTTCCCTTTGCCTACACACATCCACACTGAATAGTCTGGCCTATTCTTTACATATTTTCCTATGTCCTCATAAACCTGTCAACACAGATTACCAAACAATTCTTCTTCACTCAAGGGGTTACTGTACTAATTGTTCAGTGGCCACTTTCCTCTTGGTAAGGGTAGAGAAGACTCTTTAGCTATGGTAAGCAGCTCTTCTAGGAGGGCACTCTAAAATCAAACCATTGTTCTCTAGTCTTGGGTAGTGCCATAGCCTCTGTACCGTGGTCTTCCACTGTCTAGGGGTAGAGTTCTCTTGCTTGAGGGTACACTCGAGCACACTATTCTGTAATATTTCTCTTCCTCTTGTTTTGTTAAAGTTTTTATAGTTTATATAGGAGATATTTATCTTAATGTTACTCTTCTTAAAGTATTCTATGTTCCTTTTTTCCTTTCCTCACTGGGTTATTTTCTCTGTTGGAGCCTTTGGGCTTATAGCATCCTGCTTTTCCAACTAGGGTTGTAGCTTAGCTAGTAATAATAATAATAATAATAATAATAATAAAGAGAAATAAGATAGAATAGTGTGCCCGAATGTACCCTCAAGCAAGATAACTTTAACCCAAGACAGTGGAAGACCATGGTACAGAGGCTATGACACTACCCAAGACTAGAGAGCAATGGTTTGATTTTGGAGTGTCCTCCTAGAAGAGCTGCTTACCATAGCTACAGATTCACTTCTACCCCTACCAAGAAGAAAGTGGCCAATGAACCTTTACAGTGCAGAAACCTCTTGGGTGAAGAATTGTTTGGTAATATCTGTGTTGTCAGGTGCACGAGGACAGAGGAGAAAATGTAAAGAATAGGTCAGACTATTCGGTGTGTGTGTGTGTGTAGGCTAAGGGAAAATGAACCATAATCAGAAAGAAGGATCCAATGTAGTACTCTCGGGCCAGTTAAAAGACCCCATAACTCTAGCGGTAGTATCTCAACGGGTGGCTATAAATAGCTCCAAGTTTGTATGCTATGAAAAAGACAAATTACTTCCCAATTTGTCATTTTTAAAATGAAAGTGCCCTTCAGCTGTCATAAATGCAGTTATTGGTGTACTATTTCCTTAGGCCACTCTGCTGCCATAACTGCAGTCATCATCATATCCTATCACACCATTGTTTTACCAATTGTCGTGCTGTATCAGTTACTGTTTTTGGATCCATGTCCAAACAGGTGGGCCCTAGCGGTAAGTACATGAAAAGAGATTCATTGTTAGGATTGTCTCTCCGTAGGGATTTTCAGCACCATTTATGTAAATCTCTGTCCTACCAGTTTTTCTTCTTCCTCTATTCAGGGTGACCTATTTCCTCCTAGTAAGGGAGAATCTACAGGGCAGGTCTTCACTAGGTTAGGGAGGGCATTGTTAGTGGTCAGACTGCCAGTCCCTCTCCATTTATGCAGTCTGTATTTTGATAGGTCTGAGGTTGCTAGTTCTTTCACTGTCATGAAACTCTTCCGTGATTTCAAACTTCGTCTTGTTTTTCGATAGTTCTAAAGTGGGTGCCTGGGATCATTTGCTTGTTTATTCTTTTCCTTTCTAGGATAACTGCAGTTATTAGCATTTTTGGTGTGCTCTCTTCTGAAAAAGGTAATGTACTTGATAATACCCACACATTAAACAGCTTTGAGTAGACTTTCGTTCCTTGCATACTGTATAACAGTGGTTCCCAAACCTTTTTCATCGCTACCCACTTTTCATGGGTGATCCTTATCCATGGCCCCCTTCCATAACCCATGTTTGCAGTGATGTCTGCAGACCTATACTCATTAGGTTCATACAAAAAAATAATAATATATGTCATCATCATCATCATCATCATCACATGCTCCTACGCCTATTGACGCAAAGGTCCTAAGGTAATATATGTACAGTACTTTTACTAATTCCCATTCCAACTTTTCGACTACAATTCTTCATTTTACGAATGAAAGCTTTGATTTGGCCTACAAAATCTTTTACCTTGGTCAAGTGTTTTCAACTGTTTAAATAAGTCAACAAAGTAGGCAGGCCGCATTATGAAGCCATCTACAGACCATGCTGGCAGTAAATCTTGCTGGTTTTATATCCTGAGAAAGAGGGTTATCACTTCTTTTGAGCACACATACATGCCGAGTTACGTTTTCTTTGGATAGCCAGCAAACTGCTGAATGGAATAGGAGGGTTTCATAAACTGCATTTATATATTGGCAGATTTTCTTGAAAAATGCGTGTTTTAAGAGCACATACTTTAACAATGGTATCAAAAGTATTCTGTAATTCTGAGGGTAATGATTTTGATGCAAGACCTTGCTTGTGGATCATGCAGTGAAGAGAAATAGCATCTTGTGCTTTTTGTATTACTCTTGTAACAAAACCTTTTAAGACCCCAACATAGCTGGAGCCCCATCTGGGCATATCCCACAGAGATTGCCCGAGTCAAGACCTTAAGCTTCATAAAATTCTGTAAATTTCTGCTATACATCTTCAACTTTTGTAGATTCCTCAAGAAGTTCAAAAGATAAGAATTCTTCCAGCAAGTCCTCATCATGAACATATCTTACTGGACATCATGTTCTAATAAAGCTGAATACTAAATAATCTAGGTCTTACAATTTCTTGTATCACCTGCTCTTTCATATCATCAGATATTCGGTATTGCACTGCGTCATATAAGGAGGAAAGAACATTCAACTTTTCAATAATTTTCTCTCCCAGAATAAGCTTAACCGTTGTTCTGATACATGACAAAATTAATTCCTAACCTCAACTGTGTGAGGCTTCATTTTTTATCTCAAAGGATACGAGAAAAGATGCTTCCACTACTACAGCCTTTTGTTGGTGAATGGAACCACTAGGATCAAGTCCTTGTCTCTTCTTCATATTCAATTGTTTCCGGAAAAAAAAAAAATCTTTAACAACATATTGAGATGCTATGCATGTTTCCAGGTCCAATTTAAGTTTGGCAATTCAGCTGTAAGCATTTTGTGACAAATCACACGGTGAGACCTCAATACACGTTTATCAATAATGCTTATAAATCCAAAATTAGGGTAGTTGCCAACCCTCCCTTGCTGATACGCAAGTTAAGAACACAGGTTCTCATACAGAATCCATATCTTAGGAAGCCTTATCATTATACTGAGTGAAAAATTATATTTTAATTATAAAATAAATTTTTGAATATACTTACCCGGTGAATATATAGCTGCAACTCTGTTGCTCGACAGACAAAAAACTGTACAAAAAACTCGCCAGCGATCGCTATACAGGTTGCGGGTGTGCCCATCAGCGCCAACTGTCGGCCAGATACCATACTCAATGTAAACAAAGACTCAATTTCTTCTCATCCCACTGCGTCTCTATTGGGGAGGAAGGGAGGGTCGTTTAATTTATATATTCACCGGGTAAGTATATTCAAAAATTTATTTTATAATTAAAATATCATTTTTAAATATTTAACTTAGCCGGTGAATATATAGCTGATTCACACCCAGGGTGGTGGGTAGAGACCAGTTAAATATGTTTACATCTTATGAGCTAAGAGTTTTTATTTCATTTTAAAAGTTATCAAAATAACAAAAACAAAATAAATAGGTACCTGGTAAGGAAGTCGACTTAGACGATTACTCTGCCTTATAAGTACGTCTTCCTTACGGAGCCTCGCGATCCTCTTAGGATGCTGACAGACCCCTAGGAGCTGAAGTATCAAGGGCTGCAACCCATACAACAGGACCTCATCAAACCCATAATCTGGGCGCTCTCAAGAAATGACTTTGACCACCCGCCAAATCAACCAGGATGCGAAAGGCTTCTTAGCCTTCCGGACAACCCATAAAAACAACATTAAAACATTTCAAGAGACAGATTAAAAGGATATGGAATTAGGGAATTGTAGTGGTTGAGCCCTCACCCACTACTGCACTCGCTGCTATGAATGGTCCCAGTGTGTAGCAGTTCTCGTAAAGAGACTGGACATCTTTCAAGTAAAATGACGCGAACACTGACTTGCTTTTCCAATAGGTTGCGTCCATTATACTTTGCAGAGATCTATTTTGCTTAAATGCCACGGAAGTTGCTACAGCTCTAACTTCGTGCGTCTTCACCTTAAGCAAAGTTCGGTCTTCCTCACTCAGATGTGAATGAGCTTCTCGTATTAACAATCTGATAAAGTATGACCAAGCATTCTTTGACATACGCAAGGATGGTTTCTTAACTGAACACCATAAAGCTTCAGATTGGCCTCGTAAAGGTTTAGTACGCTTTAAATAGAACTTAAGAGCTCTAACAGGGCATAAGACTCTTTCTAGTTCATTGCCTACGATCTCCGATAAGCTGGGAATATCGAAAGATTTAGGTCAAGGACGAGAAGGTAGCTCATTTTTGGCTAGAAAACCAAGTTGCAGCGAACAAGTGGCTTTTTCCGACGAAAATCCGATGTTCTTGCTGAAGGCATGAATCTCACTGACTCTTTTAGCCGAGGCTAAGCATACCAGGAAAAGTGTCTTAAGAGTGAGATCTTTCAGGGAGGCTGATTGTAACGGCTCCAACCTGTCTGACATGAGGAATCTTAGTACCACGTCTAAATTCCATCCAGGGGTAGCCAAACGACGCTCCTTGGTGGTCTCAAAAGACTTAAGGAGGTCTTGCAGATCTTCATTGTTGGAAAGATCTAAGCCTCTATGCCGGAAGACCGATGCCAACATGCTTCTGTAGCCCTTGATAGTGGGAGCTGAAAGGGATCGTCCTTTTCTCAGGTATAAGAGAAAATCAGCTATTTGAGCTACAGAGGTACTGGTCGAGGATACAGAAACTGACTTGCACCAGTCTCGGAAGACTTCCCACTTCGATTGGTAGACTCTAATAGTAGACGCTCTCCTTGCTCTAGCAATCGCACTGGCTGCCTCCTTCGAAAAGCCTCTAGCTCTCGAGAGTCTTTCGATAGTCTGAAGGCAGTCAGACGAAGAGTGTGGAGGCTTTGGTGTACCTTCTTTACGTGTGGCTGACGTAGAAGGTCTACCCTTAGAGGAAGACTTCTGGGAACGTCTACTAACCATCGAAGTACCTCGGTGAACCATTCTCTCGCGGGCCAGAGGGGAGCAACTAACGTCAACCTTGTCCCTTCGTGAGAGGCGAACTTCTGCAGTACCTTGTTGACAAACTTGAACGGTGGGAATGCGTAGAGATCCAGATGTGACCAATCTAGGAGGAAGGCATCTATATGTATTGCTGCTGGGTCCGGGACTGGGGAGCAATAGATTGGAAGCCTCTTGGTCAGCGAGGTTGCAAAGAGATCTATGGTTGGTTGACCCCAAGTGGCCCAAAGTCTCTTGCACACATCCTTGTGGAGGGTCCATTCGGTTGGAATTACTTGCCCTTTCCGACTGAGACAATCTGCTATGACGTTCAAGTCGCCTTGGATGAACCTCGTTACTAGGGAGATGTTTTGACCTTTTGACCAGATGAGCAGGTCCCTTGCGATCTCGTACAACGTCAGTGAGTGGGTACCTCCTAGTTTGGAGATGTACGCCAAGGCCGTGGTGTTGTCCGAGTTTACTTCCACCACTTTGCCTCGAAGGAGATACTCGAAGCTTTTCAAGGCCAGATGAACTGCCAACAGCTCCTTGCAGTTGATATGCATGCTCCTCTGACTCGAGTTCCACAGACCTGAGCATTCCCGACCGTCCAGTGTCGCGCCCCAGCCCAAGTCCGATGCGTCCGAGAAGAGAACGTGGTGGGGAGTCTGAACAGCCAGGGGAAGACCCTCTCTTAGGTTGATATTGTCCTTCCACCAAGTCAGACAAGACTTTATCTTTCCGGAAATCGGGATCGAGACCGCTTCTAGCGTCTTGTCCTTTTTCCAGTGAAAAGCCAGATGGTATTGAAGAGGACGGAGGTGTAGTCTTCCTAGTGATACAAACTGTTCCAGGGATGACAGCGTCCCTACCAGACTCATCCACAGCCTGACTGAGCAGCGTTCCTTCTTCAGCATCTTCTGGATGGATAGCAGGGCTTGATCTATTCTGGGGGCTGATCGTCTTGTTGTTCAGCAACGTCCTCATCAGATAGTTCCTCATCCGAAAACTGATGAGGAAACGGCAACGGAGTGGGCAACGTCTGGCTCGCTGAGTCCGGTCGCACTGGTGCATGCGTGACGGAGCCGGACGCAACGTCATGGAACTGCTGCACAGTCTGTGAACTGTCAACAACCATGGGTGTGCGAGGACGCACAGCGTCCACCCGAGACTGTCTAGACCGTCTGGGTTGTGCAGTCAAAACCATACCGGGTTGCGGAGGTTGACGCACCGCGTCAAAACAAGTCACCTCTGATGGTTGTTGAACGTCCTGAATGTCAACAACCACCTCCGAGCGTCGCTTAACGTCAACGTGCGGCTGGCAACCCACAATGGGTCGCATCGGTGGAGGAACCACCTCAACTGGTAGACGCGAGAAGGTTACCTCAGCGTCAACAGGACGCACAACCGACCGCATGGAAGGTTGTTGGCCAGAAGGTTCAGCAGCAACCTTCTCCGCATTAAAGTCCTCCATCAAGGACGCAAGCTTGGACTGCATGTCTTGCAGCAAAGCCCATTTAGGGTCTATGGGAGCAGGTGCGGCAACAGACGGGGTTAGCGACTGAGGCGGTACCGCTTTCCATCCCTGAAAGCCTTGTTTATGCATGACATAATTGTCAAAAGAAGGGAAAGCAAAGGCTGTATCCCCCAAACTCCTCCTGGTGATAAACCAGTCGCCTAGCAAACGTAAAGCTCTCTAGGAGAGCGAGAGAGCACTAGCTTATAAACAACGGCTTCGAAGTAGTTAGGCCTAGTGTAAGCTCTGACGTTTAGGCGAACGAGGAGCAGCAGTTACAAAAAGATCCGGACAAAGATCCTTAAAAATCAGCATGATTTAATTAAAGTCCATAGAGGGCTAAGCAGCTTTAGGCTCCTCTCCGTCTGACAGAGTCCTCAAGGGAATATCAGTAGGAGGGGGAACAGCAACTTCCTCATCTAAAGGAACCTAGTCCGAAAATAGCTGAGTCTCAAGCAAGGGAGAGACCCACCGTGGTGGCAATGCTTTACAAGCAGAGTCCACACGCACTGGTGCAAAGGTAGCGGACCAGGACGCAACGTCATGTAACTGCTTGACAGTCTGTGAACTGTCAACAACAACAGGTGCGAGAGACCAGGACGCAACGTCATGTAACTGCTTGACAGTCTGTGAACTGTCAACAACAACAGGTGCGTGAGGACGCACAGCGTCCACTCGAGACTGCTTTGACTGCCTAGAATGAGCAGTCAAAACAACTCTAGAATGCGGAGGTTGACGCACAGCGTCAAAACAAGTCAACTCCGATTGTTAGCGAACGTCCTGAACGTCAACAGGAGCATCAGCAAGTGGCCTAACGTCCAAATGTGGCTGAAAATCCACACGAGACCGCATCGAGTGTGGTTCTAAACAACCTGACTGACGTGACTTAGTTACGCCAACGTCAACAGGATGCACAAAGGAACGTTAGGTTGGCTGAAAGCCAGGATCTCGATGAGATAAACGGCTAGGCTCAACGGACTAATCGGCAGAATAGTCTTCCATAAGGGAGGCAAGCATATTCTGCATGTCTTGCCGTACAACCCATTTAGGATCAACGGAAATGGTTGCGGTAAGAGACGAGGGTAACGTCTGTGACCGCAACACTATGCCAACAAAAAAGACTCTCGGAGTCTGTGTTACGCTTTTGTTAGGCGGCGAGCAGTTTTCCGATGACAGCATAGGGTCAGAGCTGTCCTAATGGCTGCAACCAGGACGCTGGACCTGTCCTGAAAGGACTGACTTTCGCTTAAGGGCCTCGAAACCTTGTTCAGGTTTCTTATGCGAAAAGCCTTCGGATGACGAGGAGAAAAATGTCTCTCTCGCCTTATGGTAGGGGAGATCTTGGTAAGATACACCCGATACCATAGAGGGAAACGTCTGTTCGCTGATCAAGGCCTCTCGAACCCATAAGTCGTACGACATTACTTCTCCCCTGGGCTTGGGAGCTTGCAAGAGGTCCCGGACTAGGTGAACGACAGGCACGAACAGACGAACCCTCGGACGCAACACTGTAACACTTTGCGCAATATCACTTTATCACTACGATTTTCTGTTTTGCACTTATTTCACTGAAATCGAAACTTTTACTGATTTCTACCTGAAGCACGCAATTCTACCCTCATCAAAAGGTAGTAAATGCGAAATCAGTCGTATAATGCAAGCACATTAATACCAGCAAAAAAAAACAGTAAACATCTTTTAAGATAAAAAATCAGTGGTTGGGGAAGAGAATAAACACTAGTTCATTCAAAACTACGTTTTCAATCTCTCACCGTACATTGCCTGGGGACGAGAATAAAACTAAAAACGTTTTATCCTTTCCCCGTACAGAGACTAGGGACGAGAGTAACTCGAGAACAACGTTACCCGCCTGAACGGAACGTTTTCTCTCCTCTCTCTCCCTCCGTCTCTATTTCTCTCTCTCTTTCTCTCTTGATTTCGCACCTAAGAGAATAGCCCAATTACGTTTCGTCAAAAAAACATGTTATTTGACCAAAGGAAAAAACTGAAAGGTTTTTTCAATTAAAAAGTTCCTTTAAAATAGAATTTAAAACATTTAAGCTTTGAAAGAAGAATGAACAAAACGTCAGAATCGATTTACTCTTTCTGCAAAGTGAAACCGTGAACCTCTCTCTATCGTAACGATAGAGCGCAAACTGCGTAGCATAAATAAACTAAACGTTAGTTCATCTTTGAAAACAGTACGAAGACTATTCAAAGAAATTCTTTCATAAAATATTTCATATAAAAAGTTTTAAATCATTAGCTCTCTAAAAGCTATTTACGATTGAAAGGGCTCAACGTTGTTTAACTTCGGTTTCCAAGTTAGGACCGCCTACTCTCAGGAAAGGTCGCATATAAACAAAACATTAAAATTTATTTTTTATGTTTATTATAAATGGAAAGTTAATCGAAGAGGCCTAATAAAGGCGGTGAGATATAAAATATATAGAGGAAATCTATAATTAATTTATAACGTGATAAGATAATTACTAAAAGCCTAAACACACTTCCGTCTAAGGGAAGGGTCGGCCATTTAAAAGTCAAAGAAAGTCCATACTCTCTTTGTCACCAAAAATTAAATCTATCCAAAACGAGTTCAAGATTTAAGATGAAAATAAAACACCTGCACTGCGAAAGCTCAAACCAAAATGAAGTACTTCACCAAATATGTTGAGAAAACTCCAGGTTCTACAGCGAGTAAAAGTACGTCTTGTCGACACGTCGACAGAGAAGAAATTGAGTCTTTGTTTACATTGAGTATGGTATCTGGCCGACAGTTGGCGCTGATGGGCACACCCGCAACCTGTATAGCGATCGCTGGCGAGTTTTTTGTACAGTTTTTTGTCTGTCGAGCAACAGAGTTGCAGCTATATATTCACCGGCTAAGTTAAATATTTAAAATTGTCACTTACTTTGATATACCCCATATTTGTTTTATATCAAGCAAACTGAATTAAGTACAAAAATTATATATATATATATGCTGTATATATATATATATATATATATATATATATATATATATATATATATATATATATATATATATATATATATATATATATATATATGCTGTATATATATATATATATATATATATATATATATATATATATATATATATATATATATATATATATATATATATATATATATATATATATATATATATATATATATATATGCTGTATATATATATATATATATATATATATATATATATATATATATATATATATATATATATATATATATATATATATATATATATATGCTGTATATATATATATATATGCTGTATATATATATATATATATATATATATATATATATATATATATATATATATATATATATATATATATATATATATATATATACACATATATGTATATAAAAATAACGTATCAATCGTGTGCTAGACAGCAAGGAATTGTTGAAACATGAAGTGATTTGTGAGTTCCCCCTACAGGATGCTTACCCTCTCAACCCTTTTGGTTTTATTTTTAACTAGCATCAGCTTATGGCCCCTAGTTTGGGAACCACTGCTGTAGACAGTGCAATACTGTACACATACAGGCTCGTACATAACACACATATATAGGTTTTCTTTGTTCAAAACCATCTTGAATTAAGTAAACCACGATGTTCCCAAGTTCACATTTCCCCAACTCAAATCTTGTTTCTTGCAACATGCTATACACATTCTACTTATTGTTTTCATTCAAATTATGATTCATTTTATTTTTCTCCTTTTCATATTCCCTCTCTTGTTGCAGGGTTCTATTTATTCAAGCTAACTTGCAACTAAGAAACCCAAGAGACAAGGACACTGGCACATCAGTTACCACACTTGTCCTTGAATGATAGCCCAAAACACACCTTTCATCATCAACATTCACAAATGTACTCAATATGCTTAACTCATCTCCCTACTTATTTACTTTTCCATCTTTTCTTAGGAATATCCATATTCACTTTAACTTTCACGTATAACTCCATCAAAAACAGTATACAGTATGTGCCACACTCTTGACTTTATGATCTGCTTCAGGTCCATCCACCACAATCATAGCTTCATTCTTCATCATGTTTAATCCAGATTCAAATGCCACCAAATCTTCCTAATGCTTGTCATTACTATTATTATCATTATTATTATTATTATTATTATTATTATCATTATTATTATTATTATTACCTAAGTCACAACCCTAGTTGGAAAAGTAAGATGCTATAAGCTCAAGGGCTCCAATAGGGAAAAATAACCAAGGGAGGAAAGGAAATAAGGAAATGAATAAGCGATATGCGAAAAAATTAATAAAATATTCTAAAAACAGTAACATTAAAACAGATATAAACTATAAAAAGACTTATGTCAGCCTGCTTAATATTTAAACATTTCCGGCAAGTTTGACTTTTTGAAGTTCTACCAATTCAACTACCCGATTAGGAAGATCATTCCGCAACTTTCTCACAGCTGGAATAAAACTTCTAGAATACTGTGTCGTATTGAGTCTCATGATGGAGAAGGCCTGACTATTAGAATTAACTGCATGCCTAATATTACGAACAGGATGGAACTGTCCGGGAAGATCTGAGTGTAAAGCACGATGAGAATTATGAAAAATCTCATGCAACATGCAAAACGAACTAATTGAACGAAGGTGCCAGAGATTTATATCTAGATCAGGCATAAGAAATTTAATACACTATATTCTCTCCAACAAATTATGATGAGAATCAGCACCTGAAGACCAGACAGAACAATACTCAACAGAAGGTAGAATGAAAGAATTAAAAACACTTCTCCAGAATTGATTGATCACCGAAAATCTTGAAAGACTTTCTCAATAAGATAATTTTTTGTGCAATTGAAGAAGACAGACTTAATGTGTTTCTCAAAAGTAAATTTGCTATCGAGAATCACACCTTAAGTTCTAAAAGTCATAGAGTTTAAGAAACATTATCAATACTGAGATTTGGATGTTGAGGAGCCACTGTACTTGAACTACTTACAATCCTATTTTGAGTTTTGTTAGGATTCAACTTCATGCCCCATAATTTGCACCATGCAATAAATGGAATTCAGCAATCCCAGATCTATATTCAGATGGAATTGATGCAAAGTGTAGCATCATCTGCATATGCAACAAGCTTGTTTTCTAGGCCAAACCACATGTCATATGTATATAGTATGAAAAGTAATGGGCCACAAACATTACCCAGAGGAACATCAGATATCACATTCCTATAGAGTACTCACTATGGTGTCCATCAACCACAACTCTTTGCAATCTATTACTTAAGATCTCAATAATGATGCTAAGAAACAACCCACTTACTCCTAACTGTTTGAGTTGGAAAACAAGGGTCTCATGATTAACATGGTCAAAGGCAGCACTAAAATCAAAGCCAATCATACGAACTTCCTGACCACAATCAAGGGATTTCTGTACAGCATTGGAGATTGTAAGAAGGGCATCACATGCTCCAAGGCCTTTACAAAAACTAAATGGCAAAATAGGGAACAGATGATTACCTTCAGCAAACCTATTAAGACGTTTTGCCAAAAGAATTTCAAAATTTTTAGACAATATGGGAGTTATGGAATTTGGGCGGTAATCAGTTGTACTTGAGCTACCACAAACACATTTACATAAGGGAGTAATATTAGCCATTCTCCAAAAAGTGCTAAAAGCTCCTCTTCTTGCTATCTTGCACAAAATATCAGATAACGTTGGAGCTAATAAATCTGCAGTATTTATAAATAACAAGGAAAAATAGCATTATAAAACCCTGATGAAGTAAGATCAATGTTGAATTAAATATATTTAAGTCCCATGAAAATGAACTTCATGTTACCTGTAATTACCAATTAATGAAAAAAAAAAAAAACTTCTGGGTATACTCATGGTATCGATAGTTACAATTCCAACAACTTTCAAGTCCACGAGGCTTAGGACATTCAAGGAACTAAAGTGCCACACCAAAAAATGGATCAGGCTATCGATGTCTAAGCGTTGGTAATCAACATTCAATAAATGATCATAGGATACAGTACTTTTATGTAATCTATCCTCAACTTATTGAAGATGTTACTTGTTTGGTTCATGAATACTTCCCCTATCAGATTAATAGATTATCAATCCTGGACAGGGTATTTTGATGGAGATGCATGAATATAAGATGGAGCAAAATTGAGAAAAAATATTAGAGGGTTATAAACATTGAGTTATATACATTGTTCATCATTTATTCTTAATATGTTTTATGTTCATTTGAGTTATATACATTGTTCATCATTTATTCTTAATATGTTTTATGTTCATTTGAGTTATATACATTGTTCATCATTTATTCTTAATATGTTTTATGTTCATTTGAGTTATATACATTGTTCATCATTTATTCTTAATATGTTTTATGTTCATTTCAATGTATATAACTCAAATGAACATAAAACATATTAAGAATAAATGATGAACAATTTATATAACTCAATGTTTATAACCCTCTAAATATGTTCAAACTATGACCTAAGAAAATCAAGAGAATTGTCATTAAAATTACATAAAAACTAGAAGACTGTACTAGCAAGTTTCAGGCTGGTAAGGCTCAATACCACTATGCTGACGCTACAGAACTGTTCTAAAATATTCTCTAATGATATAAAATTTTCCTGATTTGAATGAACCTATGTAGTTCAGAATGAATGATGATTTAACCTCATCAACATAGCTTTTGTTTCAGGAGTTGTCAGTTTTCACAATGTCATAAATAAAATATTGTAATTTTAAATTGACAAAATGCCCAGTTCAAATTACTGATTCTACCTTTATGTAGAACACACAAGGAAGATATATAATTAAAAGAAAAAAAAAAAAAGAAAAAGAAAAAAAAAAAAAAAAAAAAAAAAAAACTTGTGTATAATGTATTTCATCACCAGTCTTTGATCACCTAAATTATCAGACTTGTTCAATAAAAAAAGGATTTTTCCCCTCACAAATATGATATTACTCCCTGTAATTATTTTACACCAAAATAAATCTACCTTTGGGAGTCATTTTATTTCTAGTAAACTTCATTCATAAAATGATGTTTGACAAACACTAAGAGTCAACCTAAGGTAAATTCAGTCTAGAATAATTATTGATGAGAAAAAAAATGAACTGATCTATATTCTTGTTATAAAAAAAGTTAAATCTGCAAAAAGATAAAAAAATAAATTTACCAGTTTTTGAGTTTCCAGGTCGTGCTTGTAATGGCGTCTCGCAGTAACTACTATCAGCTTCACTATCGGTAACAAGAGGATGAGTCTTCTCATAAACATGTTCAAGTAAAACTACTGCTTTTCTCCGGGCAATGGGCTTGATTCCAAACTTCTTCAGCTCTTTCTGAAAAAGTAGCACGATATAATTAGCATTGCAATAGTAATGGAAAAGTTACTAAGAATAAAGTACTGTACTGTAACACAAATATAACAGCCGCCTTCTGGAATAAAACTTTTTTCAACTTAGATTAACTGAAAATCATACATGCATTACTGAAGGTATGCAGTTCAACTTCCCCTCAACACTAAAACAAGTATCTTTTCAAGTAAAACTTTGTTTTGAGTAAGGGAATTTTAATAACAAAATCTACTACCTAAAAAAAAAAGAGCTCTCGTCAGGTCAAGAGGGCAGGGCCAATCACCCACAATTACTGTCTTTTGTTAACTATCTCATTAACAATTTCAATAGCTGCGCCAGTTCTGCTGAAGACATTTGTATATGCCTACGAACAGAATGTTTTTGGAAGTAGCTACAGTAAAAAATTAACAATTTGAGTGTTATGCCCTTGCTATCCTCTACAGCCAACATGGTAATTTGATTAACCATTTTTGTTGAAAGTATTAAAATCTCACTCCACCATTTTCCTCTAGTTAAATGATAACATTGATAAGATGCCAAATTCTACGCTTAAAAACATTCAAAAGGATTATTATGCACTCACAAACTTTTGAGCTTACCTGGAGTTCTGGGGATGCCATTTCTTTGTAATTTGGCAATGGTGTTACCATATTCTTTTTTCTAGCTTTCTGCTGAGGAGTTTTTACCTTCTTATGCTCCATCAACCCTTTATCAGCATCTTCCTTCTCTACCATTTCATCATCTTCACAAATTGGTTCAAATTCTTCTCTCCATAAGTTAGAATCCTCTATGTCTCCTGCTACTCTAACCAATGTATCATCGCTAATAGATGAAGCACAAGACCTGACCTTTTTAAATTCAGGGTCAAACCTGCTGGAATTTTCGATGCCCACTGTACTGGTTGCAACCCCCAAACACTTCTGATTCGATGACCTAGGGGGAGCCATGGGGGACGATTTTGAAGTGCTGCACTGAGATACATTCTCACTGACATCAGTTTTACCAGCGAGTTTTTTTTTATCAGTAGTGTAATCAACAATTTCATCCCCTTTTTCAAAAGATGGCAATTCAAAGCTATCATCATGTTCCAGGTTTTCATCTTTATCAGGTGTTGAAGGAAGATTATTAGAAATTCCACACCCAACATCATCGAAATCATCCCACACATTGCTTATGTAAGAATTTTCATTTCCAGGTTTGTCAGATCTCGTATCCACATGGTCATCATTGCCACTAATAACACTACCTGGAGACGGGCATATTATGTCAACCTCCAAATTATTATCTACTCCAATACCTTTCTTTTTATTAGGACTTTTTCCTTCATGAGAAAGCTCATTCACTTCCTTTTCACTATCTTCGCTTTCCACTAGTTTAAGAGGTTCCATATCCTCTTGAGATGATACCGATGTAACAGCTTTTTTGTTAATTTCCTTGCCATTATTAATAACGTCATCTGCAGAAAAGCTTGACTGTGACTCATCTGAGCTATCATTAGTCAGATCAATTACATTATCAGTTTTCTCATTTTCATCAATATCATCACTTTCTCCAGTAACTAAATGGTTTACTGAATCAACTGAACTACCTTTCTTAGCACTTCCACTTCCTGAAATATGAGAGTCATCATTTATGACATTTTTATCTGTACGTTCATCTGGATTATGAAATCGACCATTTTCACTTATTGGTCCTTGCTTGTTTTCAGAGCACATAGAACTCTCATTACAGTGGACATTATTTTCCTTTGGCAAATTTGAAGAATCTTCAATCGATGAAAACTTTGACACTCTAACCCCAATATTACTTGGAGATGCCTTTGAATGGCTATCTACATTTTCAGGTGATGATAGTATAGGTAGTGACTTGTCTGGTGTGGTGATGTAACTTACAATTTCATCATGCATGCTGGAATCAAACAAATCGGGCGATTGTGGTCCACAAACACTAGAAGCTTTTTTATTTAGACTCCTGTTTAGTTCACTGGGCGAAATAATGCTGTCTATCCTGACCACATCAACTCGACAACTCTTAATTGAATTAAGAACTTCTGATGATGGTATTTTATTAATGGGAGATAAGTCAAGGCATCTTCTAACTAATTTCCTCTGACCACATTCCTTACCTCCTTCAGCTTTAGGAGTACTTAAGGCAGCGTGACTTGGGCTTATTCCAATTTCGTTACTTATCTGTCGAGGTAAGGGACTACTCATACAGTCAGCGTTTGTTGGTGATGATCTGACCAGTGTGCTAGTTTTTTCTGGGTTCATCTTACTATTAGGAACACTAGCATCAACTTTTGGGTTCTCTCTTGTTACCACCCCACCACTTGTATGGGTTTTTTCTACTGGTTCTAAATTTTTAGGCAATACTTTTGCAGCGCTGAACTCAAGACCATTGAGAGATGAACTACCTTCTTTAACAGGAGAGTTGCCTATCTTATAAAGAGACTCTAAAAAACTAATGAGCTCTTCACTCTTATATTTCAAAGCCAGATCAAAAACATCCATCCACAAAGGATCATCTTTTGTTTTGATTTTACAATCACCAGTATAAAGATAAACTAAAAATATGTAAGCTCCCTCGTATGAAACCTCATTCCAAGTGAGACGCCTTTTGCTATTTTTAACATCAGAATATAGCTCTGGACATCGGGCCAAGAGAACAACAGAGTGAGCATTTAATTCTTCATCGCCATTTACACTGATGGTCACATCACTTTCTTCCCCACTAGCTAAAAGGGAGCCCCAGTCATAAACAAGCCTAGTTTGCATGCTGTTGGATCTCTTGTCCATTTCTGAATTATCTCTAGTATTTCTCTGTTTAGGAGAAGCATTTGAAAAGCTACTCCTAATATCACAGTCTTTTGAACTGATTTTATCACCTTCAGTGTCCTTAACATTATGTGTTTCACTACTGCACTTTGAATAATTTTCCACTTGAATATCATTGTCAAGGGCCACTGAATTCTTGGCAGGAGTACCATCCACAGGGTGGTGAAGGATTGTGACATCTCCATCATTTGAGTCTTCATAGACTACAGTTTCATCCAAACTCATTGCATCTGTGCTTTTGGGTAGATTTATTGTTTCCATTAATTCATCAATCATTTCATTAGACAATGTATCATCCAACTGATTTGAATCCCCAGAAGACACAGGTACTTTTGCATTAACATCCCTTTCATTCAAACTAGTTTTATTGGCTGTATTTGCATATCTACTAGGTATGGTTTCTTCAAATGCCTCAAGAATTTGATGAATTGCTGTCTCTCCTGCTTTGCTATAGTCTTCACTTGGTAAAGTTATGCCCACGTTTACATCCCTTTGCTCAGGAACTGAACTTTTCTCACCTACTTTCTTTGGCATTACTGTTGTTTGACTTAAACACTTGACTATATGGGGTGGGTACAACACTGTACTATCATTATGATTCCTAGGAGTTTTGGAGTCATTACTCACAGGTAGATCACCTTTCAGATATGTTTTGGTTTCATCCATATCACCTATATCTGGCTGGGGTGAAGGAACATTGGTATTATCATTTTCATCTTGAAAGTCGGAAGACTTTTTCAAAACAGTGTTGGCCCTATTCCTTTTCTTCTCTTGATTTTGGAAGGGTAAAGTAGTTTCTAAATCAGCATTTCTAGCATCCTTTTTTTTCAAAATAGATTTATTTGCTGTATTTACATATCTACTAGGTATGGTTTCTTCAAATGCCTCAAGAATTTGATTAATTCCTGTCTCTCCTGCTTTGCTATAGTCTTCACTTGGTAAAGTTATGCCAAAGTTTACATCCCTTTGCTCAGGAACTGAACTTTTATCACTATCTTTGTTTGTCCTTACAGTTGTTTGACTTAAACACTTGACTATATAGGGTGGGTACAACACTGTACTATCATTAGGATCCTTGGGAGTCTTAAAGTCATTACTTACAGGTAGATCACCTTTCACATATGTCATGGTTTCATCCATATCAACTATACCTGGCTGGGGGGACGGAACATTACTAGTATGATTTTCATCTTGAAAGTCTAAGGACTTTTTTGAAACAGTGGAAGCCCTACTCTTTTCCTCTTGATTTTCGAAGGCTAAAGTCATTTCTGAATCAGAAGTTCTAGCATTTGATTCATCACTGCATGGTACTGACAATATTTCATCACATACGTCATCATCATATAAGAGAGTTGTGCCACTACCCTCTCCATCACTTTCATTGTCGATTTTTGGCACTTCAGCCTCTATCAAGAGAGAAGAGTTACACTCATCAGCAGAAATGCTTTCTCTTCTGTCTGACTTTTCCTTTTTGGTTTCTGTGGAGATCACACGTGACTTAGAGCTTAGACGTCTACTATTCAGGTCTTCATCTTTACTTTTTTGTTTAATTTCTTTTACACGGTCTTTTTTATCTCCAATAGAGGATCCGCAATCTAGTTCCCAAGAATCTAAATTCTGGTTATCATTCTCTTCAACTGGAAAACCAAATACATCAGTTTTATCAGAGTCATATGAATCATCCTTTCCAACACGTAAACCGAATACTTCTGTTTTGTTAGAGTCACACGAACTATCTGATAAATTTGCTACTTCATCAGGTGTCTCTTCCTCCAATATTCTTCTTGAACGAAGGGCTTCCTCTTGAGATGATGTACTACAATTCATATGAGGTGACATAGAATTTAATGAACATGGGTCTTTAGAGGTTTTATCAGTAAAACTTTTGCTCACCAGTTCTCCTGATTGGTTGGCTTTCTGCTGTGAAAGACTAAGCCTTTTCGATACCCTTCGAGATCTGCGGGTGTCTTTATTAGCAGAAGTGTCAAGCACACACAAAATTTCACTGTCTTGACTCTCAGTTACTCTTGTTTTACTTGCCAGCTTACTTGCCATATGGTTCTCTACAGAAAGACTGCTTTTATCACTACTACAAAGCATCTGTTCACTACTACAGTCACTGATTTGAGACAACGAATCCTCTCCCTTCTGTTTGTCACTGCACATACCACTGAGAATGTGGCCAGACAAAGATATACGACACATTTTCTTGGGAGAAGTTATGTTACAAAAAGATGACGCTAAACTGTCGTTTTTACAACTACTGGACTCTAAGTGACCAAGATCTTCATTTTCTGTGCAAGATAAAGAATTAACTTGACTGCTTTGTTTACAAGCTGTTTCGCCACTGGAATTATCTAGTTTTAATACGAGTTCTGAGGATTCAGAAGAACATGAATTGCCTCCATGTTTACAAGAATCATTTGTATCATCTCCATTCTTAGGTTTACCACTAGCTATAAAAGATTCCTTAGTGGAATTTTCACTTTCACCAAACACCTTTGGTTTTGCTTTTGCTAGGCTATCCTCTTCCTTTTCAATTTCCCGATTCTTACTATCTTCATCAGCTTCATTAGAAGAGTCTTCTTTGCTTTCTGCGGGATGGATCAACCAGAAGCCACTGGCAGCCTCTAGAGTGACATTTGAAGCAGGATCTTGATGATCATCTTGCAAAGATAAGTCTGGTGATGTAGGTACATTAGCCCGAGTCATGTTTAGCTCTTGAGATCCTAGCAATTCTGCCATAGCAAGCTGTGTGCAGTAATCTTCAAGAACAGTCTCCTCTTCTACATCAGATTCGCTATCAGAGTTCTGGTAAGAAAAAGAAAGCAAAATAAACAAAATATTTTAAATTGAAAATCAATCCATCATATAAGAACACTAACTTGCCAGATGCTATATCAACAAAATGTAAATAAAAAGAGATTCCCACAAAAAAATTATTGCAATAATGCGATAAAATTAAAAAATCTATTTTTTTATGATACACACCAGCTTATGTTCAGCTTATGCTAATTTTCTCAATACAGTAATTACTTTATTTTCTCATAATAAGTACTGTATTGGATTTTTTTTATATACCTAACTTATATTAAAAGGAAATATCAATTCTAGAGTTGGAAGTAAATTGCTAAAACCAAATAATGTTTCTATTACACAACCCATCCTTCATACAAACCCAACACTGAACAGTAATCCCTTTGTTATTGTGGGTGTTCTGTTTCAGGAACCCCAGCAATAACTTTAAAACTGTGAAGTAGAAACAATAAATCTATGGTACGTTTTCTTAATTTTCTATTTTCATATTTTTTCATTATCTATAAATATGTTATTTTTATTAGTAAAATAAATTTTTGAATCATGTAGCTGTCAACTTCGTTGCCCGACAGAATTCTATGGAGGGATACGCCAGCTATCACAATACTAGAAGGGGGTGTACTTACCAGCGCCACCTGTGGCCAGGTACTCAAGTACTTCTTGTTGACACCTCCTCAATTATTCCTCGGTCCACTGGTTCTCTATGGGGAGGAAGGGAGGGTCGATTAAATCATGATTATCGGGTAAGTATATTCAAAAATTTATTTTACTAATAAAAATAACATTTTTCAATATTAAACTTACCCGATAATCATGTAGCTGATTCACACCCAGGGGGGTGGGTGAAAAACCAGTGTACAAGACTAAAGGATAGCTAAGTATCCCGTATTTCATATAATCAGTTATCCACAATAACAATGAAATAATAAGTACCTGGTAAGGAAGTCGACTTGAACCGTTACTCTGCCTTTAATAAGATCGTCTTCCTTACTGAGCGCAGCGTTCCTCTTGGGAGGCTGAATCAACTCAAAGGTGCTAAAGTATACAGGGCTGCAACCCATACTAAAGGACCTCATCACAACCTTTAACCTCGGCGCTTCTCAAGAAAGAATTGACCACCCGCCAAATCAACAAGGATGTGGAAGGCTTCTTAGCCGACCGTACAACCCATAAAAAGTATTCAAGAGAAAGGTTAAAAGGTTATGGGATTATGGGAATGTAGTGGCTGAGCCCTCGCCTACTACTGCATTCGTTGCTACGAATGGTCCCAGGGTGTAGCAGTACTCGTAAAGAGACTGGACATCTTTGAGATAGAATGATGCGAACACTGACTTGCTTCTCCAATAGGTTGCATCCATAACACTCTGCAGAGAATGGTTCTGTTTGAAGGCCACTGAAGTAGCCACAGCTCCCACTTCATGTGTCCTTACCTTCAGCAAAGCAAGGTCTTCTTCCTTCAGATGAGAATGTGTTTCTCTAATCAGAAGCCTGAATAGTAAGAAACTGAGTTCTTAGAACTTGGAAAAGAAGGTTTCTTGATAGCACACTATAAGGCTTCTGATTGTCCTTGTAAAGGTTAAGACCTTTTTAGATAGTATCTAAGAGCTCTAACTGGGCAAAGTACTCTCTTCAGATCATTCCCCACCAAGTTGGACAGGCTTGGGATCTCGAACGACTTAGGCCAAGGACGTGAAGGAAGCTCGTTTAGCAAAAACCGAGCTGCAAGGAACATGTAGCCGTTTCAGATGTGAAAACAATGATCCTGCTGAAGGCGTGGATCTCACTTACTCTTTTAGCTGTTGTCAAGCACACGAGGAAAAGAGTTTTTAATGTGAGGTCCTAAAAAGAGGCTGATTGGAGAGGTTCAAATCTTGATGACATAAGGAACCTTAGGACCACGTCTAGATTCCAGCCTGGAGTGGACAACCGACGTTCCTTTGAGGTCTCAAAAGACCTAGGGAGGTCCTGTAGATCTTTGTTGGTGGAAAGATCCAAGCCTCTGTGGCGGAAAACCGCTGCCAACATATTCTGTAACCCTTGATCGTAGGAGCTGAAAGGGATCTTACTTTCCTTAGATATAACAGGAAGTCAGCAATCTGGGTTACAGTGGTACTGGTTGAGGAAACTGCATTGGTCTTGTACCAGCTACGGAAGACTTCCCCTTGAGACTGATAGATTCTGAGAGTGGATGTTCTCCTTGCTTTGGCAATCGCTCTGGCTGCCTCCTTCGAAAAGCCCCTAGCTCTTGAGAGTCTTTCGAAAGTCTGAAGGCAGTCAGACGAAGAGCGTGGAGGATTGGGTGTACCTTCTTTACGTGAGGTAGACTTAGAAGGTTCACTCCTAGAGGAAGAGTCCTGGGAATGTCGACCAGCCATTGCAGTACCTCTAAGAACCATTCTCTCGCGGACCAGAGCGGAGCCAACCAACGTCAGCCGTGTCCCTTTGTGAGAGGAGAACTTCTGAAGTACCCTGTTGACAATCTTGAACGGCGGGAATGCATACAGGTCGAGATGGAACCAATCCAGCAGAAAAGCATCCACGTGAACTGCTGCTGGGTCTGGAATCGGAGAACAATACAACAGGAGTCTCTAGGTTATCGAGGTAGTGAACAGATCTATGGTTGGCTGACCCCACAGGGCCCAAAGTCTGTTGCAAACATTCTTGAGAAGGGTCCACTCTGTGGGGATGACCTGACCCTTCCGTCTGAGGTGATCTGCCATGACATTCATACCGCCCTGAATGAACCTCGTTACCAGTTAGCTTTCGATCTTTAGACCAGATGAGTAGGTCCCTTGCGATCTAGAACAACTTCCACGAAAGAGTCCCTCCCTGCTTGAAGATGTAAGCCAGGGCTGTGGTGTTGTCAGAGTCCACCTCCACCACTTTGTTAAGCTGGAGGGACTTGAAGTTTATCAAGGCCAGAATAACCGCCAACAACTCCTTGCAATTGATGTGAAGTGTCCTTTGCTCCTGATTCCATGTTCCCGAGCATTCTTGTCCGTCCAAAGTCGCACCCCAGCCCGTGTCTGATGCGTCCGAGAGGAGACGGCGGTCGTGTTTCTGAACAGCCAAAGGTAGACTTCCTTGAGAAGAAAGCTGTTCTTACACCACGCGAGAGAAGACCTCCTCTCTTCGGAAACAGGAACTGAGACCGTCTCTAGCGTCATGTCCTTTATCCAGTGAGCAGCTAGATGATACTGAAGGGGGGGGGAGGTGGAGTCTCCCTAACACGATGAACAGGGCCAGCGATGAAAGTGTCCCTGTTAGACTCATCCACTACCTGACTGAGCATCGGTTCCTTCTCAGCATGCTCTGGATGCATTCTAGGGCTTGGAAGATCCTTGGGGCCGACGGAAAAGTCCGAAAAGCTCGACTCTGAAGATCCATACCCAAGGAGACAATGGTCTGGGATGGAACGAGCTGAGACTCCTCAAAATTGACCAGGAGGCCCAGTTCCTTGGTCAGATTCATAGTCCATTTGAAAATCTCCAGACAGCGACGACTTGTGGGAGCTCTTAAAAGCCAGTCGTCTGACGGAGCCGGACACAAGATCATGGTACTGCTGCACAGTCTGTGAACTGTCAATCATGGGGAAGCGAGGAAGTACAGTGACAACCCGAATCTGTCTAGACTGTCTGGGTCGTACAGACAACTCCTTATCGGGTTGCTGAGGTTGCCGCACTGCGTCACAACAAGTCACTTCTGTTGGTTGTTGAACGTCTTCCCCGTGACACATTGACTCCGTAAACAAAAAATCCTCTAACAAGGACTAAGCTTGGACTGCATGTCTTGCAACACAGCTCAAGGTCTATGGGAGCAGGTGTGGTAACAGACGGGATTAGCGACTGAAGTGGAACCATTACCTTCCCTGGAAGCATGTTATGCTTAAATAAAAGTCCATAAGAGGCTATGCAGCTAAAGGCTCCCTCCAAATGACAGAGTCCTCAAGGGAATATCAGAAGGAGGGAGAAAAGAACTTTCTCATCTACAGGGACCATATCCTAGAAAAGCTAAGTTCTCTCAGTGAGGGTTCACTGGTGCAAAAGCAGCAGACTAGAAGGCAACGTTATGAAACTGCTTGACAGTCTAGTGAGTTGGCAACAACCAAAGATGTGTGACTGAGAAGCATGCGGTAAGGTATGCAGAGCATGTTGTATGCAGAGTATGCTGTATGCAGAGCATGCTGTATGTAGAGCATGTTGTATGCAGAGCATGCTGAATGCAGAGCATGCTGTAAGCAGAGCATGTTGTATGCAGAGCATGCTGAATGCAGAGCATGCTGTATGCAGAGCATGTTGTATGCAGAGCATGCTGTATGCAGAGCATGCTGTATGTAGAGCATGTTGTATGCAGAGCATGCTGAATGCAGAGCATGCTGTATGCAGAGCATGTAGTATGCAGAGCATGCTGTAAGCAGAGCATGCTGTATGTAGAGCATGCTGTAAGGTAAACAGAGCGTGTGCATGGCGTTAAACATTTCTCAGAAATTCCATGACCAGTGCTAGTGCTTTATGCATGCTTGCATGGGGTTTAAATATCAACATAATATTTACCTTACATTCATAACTCATGATTCATATTTTTTGCCATATTCTGCGATATTGTTAAAAATATATTGCAAGGAATACAAATATATTTTTATAAGTAATACAAATAACCTCCATTATCATAAGGTTTGAAAATGGAGGTAAGGTATGCTGAACAGCAGAGTCAGAACGAGCTGGAACAACAATAGTTGTGGTTTCCTCTTCAAGACTCTGTTGAGGGAACACCTGAGGCTCAGTCTGCAAAGGCTGATCAAAGGAAGTAGCAGAAGGTAGGCGCATGGGTGGAGGAGGCTGACTCCTGGCATGAGTGGCTGAACCCAAGGGTTGCGCTTGCTGAGCGGTTGGCGGAAGCGGAGTAGCAAGTTCCTGTTCCTGTGGTGTGAGCGGAGCGCGATGAGGTAGAGGCTGCGCAGAACAAGGTAAATGTCTCGCAAGCTGAGGCTCCTGAGGCGCAAGGCTAAGGTGTAGTGGTGCTTGCCTTGTGGGGGGTTGAGCTCGCTGCAGCGAGAGCTGAGGAGACTGACTCAAGGACGGGAGAGGTTGTTGTACCTCAACCGAGTGTTGCATCACTGGTGGAGCAGCAAGTGGAGGCGGAGGAAGAGAGGTATAATCCTCCTGATCCCATTGTAAAGGTTGCCTTAAAGAAGGCGGAGGCTGAACACCACTGGGAACAGCAAACTCAGAACGTGGCTCAACATCGTACGCCTGGCAGGTGGTACTGCGATCAGGCGGAGCGAGCGCAGGCGGAGGGAGTGTAGGCGGAGGCGGAGGCGCAACACTCTCAGCCCGACACTCACGCATCAAGACCGAAAGTTGTGACTGCATGGACTGCAGTAGAGTCAACTTGGGGTCGGCAGACACTAAGGTCTGCTGAGGTAAAGCCTTAACAGCAGAGATCTGTTGCGGCAGAACCTTACTCCTCTTAGGCGGAGTGCATTCAACTGATGACTGAGGAGAGTCAGAGCTAACCCAATGACTGCATCCGGGTTGTTGAACTCTAACTTCGTACGTCTGGCATAGGTCTGGACTTTACGTTTAAGAGGTCTTGAGACCTGAGACCAGCGTTTTCTCCCCTAAATTTCTTCTGCAGACGAGCAAAATAAGGGCTCAATCGTCTGCGGGTGGGAGTGACGGTCTCGGTAAGACACGCCCACAACCACCGAGGATACTTCTGTGCGCCGATCAAGGCCTGCTGAACCCTTATGCCCTTCGACATTGCTTCTCCCCTGGGCTTGGGAGCTTGCAAGAGGTCCCGGACTGGGAGGACGACTGGCGCGCACAGAAGTACCCTCACGCACAACACTGAAACACTTTGCGCTAATCACTTATCACTTTGATTTTCTGTTTGCACTTATTTCACTGAACTCGAAACTTTAAGTGGTTTGTACCTGAAACACGCAATTCTATCCTTTCTCAAAAGTTAGTAATTGCGAAAACAGAATTACAATGTAACAGAAAAATCTAATGAAAGATAAATAATTCAGTGGCTGGAAAGAGACTAAACACTAGATCACTCTAGAAACGTTTACTTTCTTCCCCTAAAGAGACTAGGGAGAAGAGCAAAAACGATAAAAACGTTACTCGTACGCCTGGCAGGCTTGAATGAAACGTTTATCCTCCTCTTTCTCCCTCCGTCTCTATCTCTCTCTCTCTCTCTCTCTCTCTCTCTTGACTTAGAACCTGAGAGAAGAGCCCAATCATATATATCGTTAAAACATATTATTGTTAAAGGAAAAAACTGAAATATTTCCCAAAATGAAAAGTTCCTTTATTAGGATTAAAACCATTAAGTTAAGAAAGAATGAACAAAACGCTAGACACGGTTACTCTTACTGCAACGTGAAACCGTGATAGACTCTCTCTCTATCGTAACGATAGAGCGCAAGTTGAACGTTCTGAACGTCAACAACTGCAGAGACAAAACAAAACGTTAGTTCAACTTTGAAAACAGTACAAGACTATCAAAGAAATTCTTTCAAAAACATTAAAATGGCATAATATGTTAACAGGTAAAACCGAAATGATGGGCTCAAAGTTAATTAACTTTGGTACCAAGAAAAGACCGCCTACTATTAGGAAGGTCGAATATAAACAAATATAAAAATTAATTTTAATAAGTTTATAATAAAAGGAAGTTAATCGAAGAGGCCTATAAGAGGCGGAGAGATATAAAATAAATCTATAACTTTTGTTAAGCAAAGTTAAGAAAGAGAGTCTATACTCTCTTAGACACCAACACTTCCGTCTAAGGGAAGGGTCGGCCATTGAAAGGTGAAAGAGAGTTCATACTCTCTTCGTCACCATAATTAATCAAATTAATTCCAAAAGCTAACTAAGCTAATATAGAAGTTTCCAGTAAAGCGACAGCCGAAATCAAAGAGAAATACTTCACCAAAGTCGTGAAAATACTCCAAGAACATAAGCGTATCCCAGAACGTCTTGCCGGAAGCACGACAGAGGAATAATTGAGGAGGTGTCAACAAGAAGTACTTGAGTACCTGGCCACAGGTGGCGCTGGTAAGTACACCCCCTTCTAGTATTGTGATAGCTGGCGTATCCCTCCATAGAATTCTGTCGGGCAACGGAGTTGACAGCTACATGATTATCGGGTAAGTTTAATATTGAAAATTAAGCTTTTACAAACCCCTCCAAAACTTTGATACACTCTTAACCACTTTTAAGGTTAAAATCACAAATTTTTAAGTAATTTGTATTTTTCCTAACATTCTTACCTAGAACTACCTTCTTAGGAGTTACTGGTTAACTCTACCTAACCGACCAGCTTTTTGTATAGTTTACCCCCCTCTTCCCGTTTTCTACGGGGTCAACCTCTGGCAGTGTGGTACGTGCCCTGAGGCGACCCGGGGTCGGGCAGCGTGCTAGCTCAGGTCGAATCGCCAGTAAGTTTCTGGTCACGACGCGATAAACAACATCTTAACATATACGTAAAAGAACAAATTAAAATGGGAATATTCACTAGTGAAGATATGTAAAATTGATTATTGAAGATGATGACAATTAGTTGTGACGCACTAAAGTATGTAAATGACAAGAGGAAGAGCATTACAGCTCTTCTGAAATCCCTACTTCAGCAGGGAATTCCTCAGGGGGTGCAATATCTTTGTTGTCATCTGGCAAGGTAACTTCTATTTTTACTGACGAGAGTATTGCCCGTATCTTTCTTAGTGACCGGGAATGGCTGATGCTGCCTTTTCTTATGCAAAAGGATGTTCTTATAAACTTCCACAGCTCTGTCGACTGTATTTCTGAACAGCAACACATGAATCACCTGCGGGTCCCAATCTTCGGCCATTGTATACCATTCCATTGATATTTTTGCTACAATTTAAAGGTCCAAAGGTAGCTTATGAATGGCAAGCAAGGGACAGTGACAATGCCCTAGAGACAGACCATCTATCATATAATCAGTGTCCAAACTCCCTCTCCAACCAAGCTAGGTCCAGGGAGGGCCCGGCAATGGATGCTGATGACTCACCAAGTGGACCTATAGGCTCCCCCAAACTCCACATCCTTACCTTACAAAGATGATGAGGTTGCAGACGCTATAAGAAATTATAGAGATTGAGTGGATCTCGAACCCCTGTTGAGTAGATTGTCAGGCAGGGATGTTACCAATAGGCGACCAAACCCCTTCTAGTGTTACGCCAACTTCCTCTTCTTCAGCAGGATTTTCCTTTAATTTTTCATCGTAAACTTATGGACTTCATTATCTTTGAGTGAGCCTCGATCAGATAATTTATGTTGCCAGTACTCATATCTGTGAAGCCATCTTCTCCTACCAATTTTGCCAGTCTCACTGACTTGTCTTCTGCAATGTAGCGAATTCCTCTGTAATCCTTGACTACTTCTGGTCACACATTCTTCCAACAAGCATTGAGAGTCTTTCTTCATTTCCTTTATGGTTTTCCGGATATTTTGGAGATGCTTTGCAATGGTGTGCCCGCACCAGTACTCCTTTAGTGAGAAGTTATCCTCCGCATCCATAGACTCGATTAGGTGTTGCTGAGAGTTTCGCATATAAAGTGTATTGAATGCACAAATAATGTCCTCATCCATCGGCTGAATCAGCAGTCACATTCAGGAGTAAGAATTCTACCTGTAAGCCCTTATAATACAAGTCGATTGTATGGCCTCAAGCATTGTCTATTAGAAGAAACACCTTTTTGACAAGATAAAGCCTAACTTCAGAGATAGAGCACTGGTGAAAATAATCCGATGTCAGTACTTCCATTATCCATCCCCTTTGGTCGAGTATCCAATGCACTGGCAGCAGAGACTTATTTTTGTTTTTGAGGACCCTTGGGTTTATGGACTCGTAAATATGCGCTGGATTTATCATATATCCCAAAGCATTTCCACATATAAGTGTAAGGCAATCTTTGTAGACCTTAAAACCAAGGGCTCTGACCTCCTTCTACATAATGAAAGTCTGTGATGGCATACGTTTCCAAAAGAAACCAGTTTCATGCGTATCTAAAACTTGCTCACACGAATAACCCCCATCCTCCATGAAGGTCGGGAACTTCTTCATGTACACATCAGCAGCTGGTTTGTCAGAGGAAGTAGCTTCTCCATGCAGGGACAGTCTATTAAGGTTGAACCCCTTTTGAAATTTATTCAACCAGCCCTTGCTGGCATTCAAATTTGGTTGGTTGGGTGAGAGATGCCATAGATGGTCCTAGTTCTGGGTAATTCTCGCATCCATCAGTAAACTTGCCATGGAACTGCCTGGCCTTTTTGCATATAGTGTTGGTATACACTTCAATGTTCTTCCTACATTCACTTAACCAAAGGACAAATGCTGACTCCATCCTTATGATGGTCTTATTGTGGGAAGTTAACATCCTTTTCTCTGTCTTGTTAAAAGTGACATTTGCCATTGTCCTTATAGTCTTTTCATCCTCCTTGATGTAGTGAATGGTAGATTCCTTGATGACATAATGGCAGGTTATGTCCACAGTTTCTCCTTTCTTTAAGCATGTTGAAGAGTTTCACCTTCACCGCTATAGTAAGCATCTTGCTCCGATGCTTTGATTCACTGTCAGAAGCCTTAAAAGGGGCAGAATGTTTCCAGGAAATGTGAGTCTGGATGCCAGCAACCTGCTCATGGGGATAAGAATACTGATAGGGCTTGGGCCTGTCCAAGATGAATTGTACATGTATGATTAGTCACCCATGTGCAATTCATATTGGACAGGCCAGGCCTGTGCCATTTGCCTAATCTATTCAAAAATGCTATGGCTGGAAAAAATAGCAGTCTTGAGAGTCAGATCTCTGTCTGATTACCTTCTCAAAGGCTCACATGGTGTTAGCGTAAGAGCCTTGAGAATCGGGTCACATCCCACTCCGAGGACCTGAGGTTCAAGGGTGGGTAAGACTGCTCGAACCACTTTGTGAGCATAGACAAATTCCCATGAGGAGAGGTCTATATCCTTCAGTCAAAAAACCATGCCTACGGCTGAGCGGTACCCTTTGACAGCTGTGCCTGAGACGCACTTTTTTTTGCCAAGGAAAGATGTGAAAACCATTGCATTTACCCAGATATCTCCTGTGCCTTCCTTAGGTTGACAGCTGTGACTGAGAGGCACTTAAGGAAGATGTAAAAAACCATTTCAGGTACCCAGATATCTACTGTTCCTTCCTTAGGTCAAACTCATCATTAGCGATCTGAAGAGAATAAGGTGAAGAGCCTCCGGCCTCCAATCGGATGTGACACTAGGAGAACTCCATACACAACCAGAACCTGAAAAGCCTGAAGATGCAGATTCAAGGGCTCCTTGCTCCTGACGCATCTTCCCAGGGTACCGAGCCAGGGGTGTATGCGCAGGAGCAGCGGCATCGGACGCACCCACTGAAGATATGAAAGACTTCTTTGGTGTTTTATTAGACAATGCCAAAACAGACCCCAAAGAAGGGCCAACCCTCTTAATTTGCCTTCAAGGCATACGTCTACCACTTCCCAGGAGGCCACAACCTGCCCCTCAGCACATGGGGATGATTACAAACAATCATAGCCCATAGAAGACGGAGACAGATAGTAGATCTACACTGTCCCCCTTTCCCAGGCAAGTATGAATCTCTTGCATAGCATCCAATACAACAGCAATCAACAATCTGCATTTGCTTCTTGAAATAAATGAAAAGTTTTGATAAGGGTGCAATGATACATCCATATTTCTTGCCGCCGAAATTCAAAGTGATGCTCTTCTGATAGAAGGTGGAGGAGGCTTCTCGTGCACCTGTGGTTAACTACCTTGTTAACAAATTCAACATCCATACCAGCTTATGCCAAAATCATCTCCTACTTAGAGGAAGAAGGTTTGTGTAAGCATGGAAACAGCTTGAGATTGGAAGGTTTCTATGAGTATCAGGTTTTATGACATAAGAATGCCTGTCAATGTAAAGCCATTGATAATAAAATGCACGCATAGCTAATCAAGTGGGAAGCCATTTTTCAAACAAAAGGATGTAAAGTAAAAAAGACAACAAATATGAGGTAACCTTCTTTCCTTAGAGGAAGCAACACTACACAACAAAAGTTTACGACACTACAAGCATCTGGGTTTTATATAAAGGTAATTGTAAACATATCACCAAGAAACATTGGAATTGATCCACTTATTTGCATTGTGTAGTCTGAAAAAGAGCCATAAGATTGGAAGAAAGCAATTATGATGGGGATGAACTAGATGCAGCATGACCTCTCCTATCCTTCAAAACATGATCCACATTTCCAAATGCTCCCAAAGGAGGCATACCAACAACTTATTAGCAACATTACAAATAAAACTTGGGTATTTTCAGCACAGGCAGCAAAACCTATTGCCAGATCTTCAAGAAATTTAACCCTCAACCTTATCTACAAAGCAACGTTTAGCCTATTCTCATGTTGATGTGGCAGGAACCATTAACCTACAGATCAAGAATGAGATGGTACAGAATGAACGTCCTGATAATGCCGACATCCACCCACAAAAAGTAATCATTTACTATAAAGGCCTAATGAACCTGAACCACCTAGAAGATGAAAAGGCCATGTAAAATAAAATACAAAACAATGTTTCCCTACTGCACAAGAGACCAATGTCAACCTGATAATATATTACCATTCAGCAAAAATGCGAGACCTAATAATGAAGGACAACCCTGCCATGCATGATAACAAAGACGACCAATGTCATGTACCGACATAAATGCCCCGTCCAGGGGTGTCCTGACACCTACATCGGGATGACAACGTTGCATCTATCTAAAAGATTATCTTGCCACTTACAACAGGGTGCAATAAAAATGCATTCCTGCAAGTGCATAACTCCAATATCACAAGGAAGCATAGTCAAGAATATAACACATTATCGGCTGCAGCCCTAACAGTAAGAGCCTTAGTATATTGAACCCACTATCCATATAACAAGAAAGACCTGACCTTAAAATACCCAAGAAGGGACCTTATTGCCAAGGTGTATGACATCTATTGCCAAGCATAGCTCAGGCAATCTTGACCTGTATCACCAAGAATATTACAGTTCTGACAGGCCTAGAGCCAAAAACAGAATCTAATCCCAAAATCCCAGCCAGCATGCTGTCTTCCAGTTTTCCAGACATGACTGCTTCTGCCCTCAGGTGATCCATAACCAACGAGGACCCGACGTCGAAGCCGGAAACCGTATGCAAGTCCTGCAAACACATGATGTTTTACAGTTTACTCATAAAAATGAGCAGAAGACCTTCTCCCGGCATGAAACCGGTCGAGTCGAAGGATTCTACTTTTTTCTTATCTAATTTTAATGACTTTTGAAAATTGTGTAAATATCACAAATTTTAAGTAATTTGTATTTTTCCTAACAGTACTTATCTCGAACTACTTTCTTAGGAGTATCTGGGATCTCCTCCCATCCGACCAGAATTTTGTGTAGTTTACCCTACTCCCGTTTTCTATGCGGGGTAATCTCTGGCGGAGTGATACGCGCTCAGAGACGACCCGGGTCAGAGAGCATGCTTGCTCAGGTCTCGATCTCCAGTAAGTTTTGACAGATAGGTTTCTATTAAGTCCTGTAAGGCACTCGGGGTAGGATGGGCGGGCCATAACCTGAAAGTAGTTCGAGGTAAGTACTGTTAGGAAAAATACAAATTACTTAAAATTTGTGATTTGTTCCAACACAGAGTAAAAACCTCAAACTACTTTCTTAGGAGACTTATACCTTAGGAGGTGGGAGTGTACCACAGGACACAGACCGTGATGAGGAGAGAAAAGGGGGGAACCTAGATAGGAGGCTAGGTTCTGCTGACCTTCCAAGAGAAAACACGAGAAATAAGGAAAACTACCCAAAAAACTAACTTAGTGTCTAAGTAACTCACTGTAAAAATCCTTAGAGACGTATCCATTCACTGACGATGTACCCTATGGAAGTTGAAGGATTTTAGGGTCATTTTAGGGAAGGTAATAAGGGAATGAGGGTAAGGAAGGAACCTGTGTCTCTTAGACTTACTGCCCGTGGTTTCCCTAGGGCTACACCTTTAAATCTTTTGAAATGCTGAAATGACGGGACCAAGAGAGAATCCATCCAGGGACCTCCTCGAACATTCCTTCAAGTAGTGAGCTGTGAAGGTTGACTGATTAGCCCAAGTACCTGCCCGCAGGATTTGGCCGACTGCCATGTTCTTCTCAAAGGCCAACGAAGTACTAAGCCCTCTGATGTCGTGGGGTCTAAGCTTACCCAGAATAGGAATCCCTACACTACTGTAGGCTCTCATGATCACTTGCTGTAGCCAGAAGGAGATCGTATTTTTGGAGACTGGTTTCTTTACTAATCCTGAAGACACGAACAGACTCTTGATTTCGGGTCTAAGTCTGGCTGTCCTCTCCAAGTACTTCTGTACTGCTCTGACAGAGCACAGCCGCAAGTCCCTCGGGTAGTCCGAACGTGGGATTACCGGCACCGAGAATCCTTCAAAATTGGGGTCCCAGACTGCTGGGTTCTGGGTCTTGGCCATGAAGGATATGAACCTGAAGGTAGCTTCACGCCAGCCCTTCAAGTGTGACACCTCGTATGAAAGTCCATGAAGCTCCCCTACTCGTTTTTCTGATGCCAGCACTAACAGAAAAACTGTCTTGAGGGTGAGCTCCTTGTCCAAGATGTCCTTTAGGGGTTCGAAGGGAGGTGATGACAGCATCTTCAGGACTCTAGCCACGTCCCACTGGGGCACCCTAACTGCTTGAGGGGGGCACGATTGTTCGAAGCTCTTGATGAGCATCGAGATGTGTCTGGAGGAACCCAAGTCGATGCCCTTCAGGAGAAAGACTTGTCCTAGGGCGGCTCGGACTCCTTTAACGGCTGGGATGGACATATTTACCTCGTCCCTGAGGTAGACTAGGAAGTCAGCTATCTCCGGGATGGAGGCTTTCAACGGCTTGATGTTCTTAGCGATGTACCATTTCATGAAGGTAGCCCATTCAGCCTGGTACACAGTGACTGACGACCGTCTCAGGTAACCTGACATCCTTGTTGTGGTCTTCTCCGAATACCCTTCCTTCCTCAGGAGACGCTCGATAACCTCCACGCGTGAAGGCAGAGGGACCGAGGGTTTTCGTGGAACCTTTGAAAGTGTGGCTGCCGGCGAAGGTCTGATCTGTCCGGAAGGGGCCAAGGTGGAAGGCACGCCAGTTCCTTTAGATCCGCGAACCACTCTCTCCCGCCACCAGGGCGCTACCAAAGTCATCCACAGGTTGTCCGCTCTCCTCACCCTGTTGAGGACTTGTCTGAGGATTCCGAAGGGAGGGAAGGCGTAAACGTCGAGGTTGTCCCAAGGATGCTGAAAGGCGTCCTCGAACGCCGCCCCCGTATCTGGCACAGGAGAACAAAACACGGGGAGCTGTGCGTTCAGCCTCGTGGCGAAGAGGTCTATTACTGGCGAGCCCCACTTCTGAATCAGAGTCTTGGCCACTTCTGGGTGCAAGGACCACTCGGACCCCACCACTTGACCCATTCTGCTGAGGCCGTCGGCCAGGACGTTTTTCTTCCCTGGAATGAATCTGGCCGAGATCTTGATCTGCTCCATTTCGGCCCATTCCAGAAACTCCAACGTGAGGCTGCACAACTCCTTCGATTTTAGCCCTCCTTGCTTCTTTATGTAGGCCACCACCGTAGCATTGTTGCACATCAGTGCCACGGTGTTTCCCCGGAGCCTCTGAACGAACTCTAGGCACGCCCTTTGCACTGCCATAATTTCCAGTACATTGATGTGCAGGTTCTTCTCTTCGGCTACCCATCTTCCTCTCACTGTGCTGTCGAGGAGATGAGCACCCCAACCCTCCTTGGATGCGTGCGTGAACAGGAGCATCTCCGGAGGGTCGGCTGCGAAGGGCATCCCCTTGAGGGTGTTCGATCTGTCGTGCCACCACTCGAGGACCTCCTTCGTCTCTGGGGACATCGGGACCACCTTGTGCGGGGAGTCTCTCTGGTTCCAATGACACGAGGTGGCCTATCAGCCTCTGCCAGTCCCTGGCTCTCCTGGGCTGACCCGACAGGAAGGGCCGTAGTATATGGCTCAAGTTATCCAGTCTCTCCTTGGAAGGGAAGGCTCTCGCCAACCGGGAGTCCAGGACTATCCCGAGGTAGGTTATCCTGGTGGAGGGTATCAGTTGGGACTTCTCCAGGTTGATGGTGATACCTAGGATGTTGCAGAACTGCAGGAGCTTCGCACCTTGCCCCCTCAGTACTTCCCTTGAGGCTGAAAGCAACAACCAGTCGTCCAGGTACCGAATCAGGCAGATGCCCTGTTCGTGTGCCCAGGCTGAGACTGTCGCGAAGATACTCGTGAAGACCTGAGGGGCTGTGGACAGACCGAAGCAGAGGGTCTTGAACTGTAACGTTTGGGTACCCCATTTTACCCTTAGGTACTTCCTGCTGGAGGGGTGGACAGGGACCTGAAAGTATGTGTCCTTGAGGTCTATGGACATCATGAAGTCTCCTTCCCTCAAGGCCGCTAGGTCCAACTTCGGAGTGTCCATCTTGAATTCGGTTGAGGGCTGAGAGGTCTACAGTATGACCGGTCTCCAGCCCCCCGTCGCTTTCTCCACCAGGAAGAGTCTGCTGTAGAACCCTGGACCTGGGTTCTTGACTGGTTCCATTGCCCCTTTTGCCAGCATAGCAGAGACCTCATCTTGT
Organism: Palaemon carinicauda; assembly: GCF_036898095.1. Lineage (NCBI taxonomy): Eukaryota > Metazoa > Arthropoda > Malacostraca > Decapoda > Palaemonidae > Palaemon > Palaemon carinicauda. The sequence continues at coordinate 161,405,931 of NC_090726.1, forward strand.
AGGGCCGTCCTTCTCAAGGGGTCCTTCGGTGCCAACCATTCCGCCTGTAGATCTGGTATCAGAGGTGGGGGGTCCACCAGGAAGGGCAACCTGTACCCTTCTTTCAGGACTGTCATGGTCCACGGGTCCGATCCGTGGTCCTGCCATGCTTGCCAGGAATGTTTGAGGCATCCCCCCACCTGAGGCTTCGGCAGGAGTAGGGGTCCTCTCTCCCTATCTCCTTTGAGAGGCGCGGCCCTAACGACCTCTTCTGGCGGCTGAATAGGAGGGCCTGAAGGGTGACTGCGCAGCCGACATTCCCCTATGGGAGGGCTGCGAAGGTTGCTGCCAGGATGTAGTAGGGGCGTCTCTTCTGGGCTGGTTAGGTGAGGCGGGAGGGAGGGGAGAGGGACGTCAGAGGGTGTCCTTCTATGGGTGGGTCTTCATGCTGGAGGGGGCCTGGGTTCTCCTGCATCCTTTAGTTTCCTCACCCTCTCCACCATCTCTTCCGCCTCCTTGAGGGGGAAGACTGAGTCGTCCCACAGTGGAAGGCTCCTCAGGGACCTCTCTTCCCTGTCAGGGAGCCGCCTTACTAGTCTGCTGAGCACAGTGTCCCTTTTCCTCAGAATCCAGTTGGTGGTTTGTGCTATGGACTAATAGGAAAGGAACTTCAGGGCCTTACCTCCCGAGCTAATCAGCTCCTTCAGCAAGGCCTGATTCTTCGGGATTGAGAGGTCGTGTGAGGACTGGAACCCTACAAGCGTGGAGGCCCACCAATCCAGCCACGATGACACGTGAACTAAGTCCCTGGACAGCTCCTCCATCATGGAAGTCTCCGCCGGGGAGAAACAAACCGGGGCAGTGGTAGCCCTCTCCTCTGCTGCACCATGTCCCAAGATGGCGACTGCTGGTTCCACCGCACAGGGCCCCGCGCGGTGTCCTTCCGGGAGGTAGAACCGGGACTGTGTCTTCAGGCCCTGGAGAAGTCTAGAGGCGCTCTGGCTCTTGGGAGCTTCCGCATGATTGGCCACGATCTTGTTAACGTGCGCCAATCCCAGCTTCACATCTTTAGCTAAAGGGAAGGCTAGCGAGGGCCTCTGTTGTACAGGTGCATCCACCAGCCTGATGAGGCTCGAGAGCCAGACTTTGTCAGAAGAGGGCTCCGGTTCGTCCAGCCTATGATGTCGTCTGATGAGGCCTATCACCCTCCTGTATGCAGAAACCTCCGCTGGCGAACCTTCTTCCCCGTCCTCTACATTCTCCGTTGGGCGTCCCAGTTCTCGTGACGGAGGACCTCCGACGGGGGGAGTTGTACGTGGAGGAGGCATCTTCCTGGAGTGGTCCACTCTCCTCGCTTCAGGCAGTAGGACAGGCATCAACGCTGGAACGGAGGCCTCCGTCCTGGATTTATCTCTTCTTCCGGCGGACCAGAGGTCTGCGGGCTTGCCCGTCTAGGAAAGGAGTTTCTCTCGCTCCGGACAATGCATCATAGATCTTGAGGCCGGGACGCGGCTGCCAGACCGAAGGGGCAACTCTCTCCGCTGGGCGGATGGAGTCGGAACCTTCGCGGACTTATGCCTGTCCCTTGGTGCCTGATGAGACTAGTCCCTCAGTCGGTCATACTTACTGCTGGAGACAAAACCTACCGGTGAGCGGGACCTAGGGCGCCATCCCGAGGTGCCCGCGACTGCTGTAGCCCCCAGGAGTTGGCTACGGGGGATGGAGACTCGCATCCATTCCTCCTCCGGCGAAATGCTTCTGCTGAACTTTCTCCTGGGGGATCTAGAATGCCTACTCACGTGGCGGGATCTTGAATGGGAACGCGGGCGAGATCGCCTCCTGCGGAACCTATCTCGCCGTCTCCTATAGTCCCTCGGGGCTCCGTCTTCCGATGAGTAGGAGTAGGCCTCGACCGAGGAGCCTGAAGACCTGTAGGACCTCGCTGAAGGGCCTGAATCGCGCCGCGTTGCTGGTGGTTCTACATAGTGTTCGGTCGGCGACAAAGGCTCCATGAAGTCCGCCGGGAACGTAGCTGAAGGCGTTGGAGGTCTCAAACTCCTCTTCCATTCTCAGGGGAGATCTGAAGGTCGTCTTCGGAGGCGCCCACACGAGGGTGTCTGACGGCGGCGAGTCCTCCTTCTCGGCGGCACCCTCGCTGCTGACGCACCTGAAAACCTGCCCAAGAGGCGGGAGAAGAGACTGCAGCAGTTTTACCCCACATCGGATCGTCCGACGAGACGGAACCTGCTTTCATCAGGGCTCCATCTCCCGGATACAGACCCGCCCCTCCCTCAGGCCCCCCACTTGTCTGGACCGAAGACACAATCCCACTGTCAGGTAATTCACACTCCTGGGGAAGGACCACAGGCCGCTTCCCCGCAACAGACTTATCTCGACCCCTACACTGGGTAGGGGAAGACGGCAAAGAGAGACTGTCCGACGGGAAGCAGGGCGAAGCGAGAGGCGAAGAGACGTCGGTCTTCCTAGGGGAACGTCGAGAGGCCTTCTTCTTCTTAATGCCGTATCGCACCCACTGCACTTCATTCCAGGACTCGCACTCCGGACACGTGGCTGTAGGGGAACACACACTGCCCCTACACGAAGAACACAAGGAGTGCGGGTCAACTTCGGGCTTAGAGAGGAAAGCGCCACACGATTTGCCGGCCACAAGCCCAGGGCAATGACGGGGATGCTCCATAATGCACTAGTAAGACACCGCGAGACACAGGAACACAGAGGGAAAGGATAGGGAAGCACACAAAGGGACCACGTGGGGACCGCGTGAGACACAAAGGGTCGCACTGGGTTAAGAGAGAGCGTCGGGATGTTAACGTCGACACGACCAAAAACTTACTGGAGATCGAGACCTGAGCAAGCACGCTCTCTGACCCCGGGTTTTCTCTGAGCGCGTATCACTCCACCAGAGATTACCCCGCAAAGAAAACGGGAGTAGGGTAAACTACACAAAATTCTGGTCAGACGGGAGATCCCAGATACAGTACTCCTAAGAAAGTAGTTCGAGGTAAGTACTCTGTGTTGGAACAAAAAGTGAGTGTTACTTTGTGTGTACACCCATAGCGAAAGTAATCCATGACACAAACTTATTCCGTATACAATATCTATTCTTTAAAGTGTATTGGTATATTCCCATTTAAAAAAGAAAAATTATGAATGATATGGGCTTCATTACCTTTCTCATGAAGTATGTCCCTTTCACAGTTAATGGTGGATTGCAGTAATGAAGAGAAAAAGATAATAAGAACAACAGAAAAAGTTCATTACAAGATTAACGCCACTGAGGCACCAATTACTCATTATCATTTTAATAAAAAAATTAACTTCTTTATCTATAAATATAAAAACATAATGAAAAATAAATAATTTTCATACTTAACCAAGACTCATATGGTGTTATATACAGTACATCTACAAAGGATGAGATTTGACAACCACTTTAAAATTACAAGAAATATTCCCTAATTAGCATCGCCTGTTGCCAGATGAGCTGGTATAAACATGTGGCAATACAACCAGGTGAGAGCTGCCTTCCTCTTACTCATACTATCAAAACACCTTTCTTCAAAGTAAAAAAGAAATCACAAATTTTAAGTAATTTGTATTTTTCCTAACATACTTACCTCGAACTACTTTCTTAGGAGAGTCTGGAATCTCTCAATCACCGACCAAGAATTTTGCTTAGTTGCCCCCTCTCCGCTGCCTCTCAAGGGCATTCCAGGGCTTAAGGATACTCGCCCAGGTGCAACCCAGGTCACGTGTGTGGCCATTCTTGATACCCAGTGAGCTTCTGTTTTAAGGCCTCCTCGAACTCCAGAAGATACTCGGGGCAGGATGGGAGAGCCATTACCCGAAAGTAGTTCAAGGTAAGTATGTTAGGAAAAATACAAATTACTTAAAATTTGTGATTTGTTCCAACACAGAATACTTACCTCGAACTACTTTCTTAGGAGACTTATACTTTAGGAGGAGGGAGTAGCTTACAGATTGAAATGTTCGAGACTCGCTGGGGCCCTTGAACTAGATATGGGGCTAGTTCTGGGACTCGCAGGGAGAGGCATTAGAGTAGGGGAAAGTACGCAAAAGTCTACCTTATGTACAACTCACCTTTTATTCAAAATCCATACTTGATGTGTTTTAACGTCCCATCTCTCATGTAGGGATGGGGAAAAAAGGGTGCGGTCTCGGGAAATGAATAGAGGTTAGCAAGGAAGTAAGGAGGAAATTGTGTCGCTTACGATTACTTCCCACGGCTAACCCGGGGCCCAAACTACTAACCTTGTTGCATGGCCGCAATGACTGGCCCGATGGAGAAGGCATCCAAGGACTTCCTCATATAGTCCTTGAGGTAGTGGGCTGTAAAGATGGACTGCCTAGCCCAAGTGCCCGCCCGTATGATTTGGCCTACCGCCATGTTGGTGCCAAACGCTAAGGACGTGCTAAGACCTCTAATATTATGAGGCCTTGGGGTACCAGGCACTGTGGAGCCCTCACTCTCATAGGCCCTCTTTATAACCTGTCTCAGCCAGAAGGATATGGTGTTTTTGGAAACTGCCTTCTTGACCAAGCTTGTGGACACAAACAAACACTTCACCACCGGTCTGAGTTTGGCCATCCTACTAAGGTATTTCCTGATGGTCCTTACGGGACACAAGAGCAGGTCACTAGGGTTGTTCGAGCGGGGAATAGCCGGAACCGAGACCTCGGGTCAGCAATTGCAGGGTTCTGGGTCTTTGTTACAAACTCCGGCAAGAACTTATAAGTCATGTCCTTCCACCCTTTCGAGTGGGATACCTCGAAAGACAGGCCGTGGAGCTCGCTCACTCGTTTCGCTGAGGTCAGGGCTAGTAGGAAGATGGCTTTGAGGGTGAGCTCTTAGTCTAAAACATCTTTAGAGGTCTGTGTTGGAACAACAAGGAATTTACCAATACAGTAACCACTAAAAGTGGGATGGTGGGAACGAATGTCCACTAATTTTGCCTAAGAATGGAAATAATTAATTCTACTCTAAAAATTATGTTCATTTCCATAACCATTACTCAAGTAAAGAAGGATTGGTAATTCATGTAAAGGAATACGTAAATGTGTCAGTTTAACCTTTAATATATACCATCAAAATAAAAAATATTTGCAGGATGTACAGACCAACTAATCAAAATACCAAACATAAAGGTAAAGCTAAAGGTGTCTGGTTTCAGTTCCAGTTTTATCAAAATAGATGCTCACCAGAACATCAGCTGAGCAAGCAAAACCCCAAACTGTGGTCCCCAACCACAGCAGTGGCCTCCCCAACAAACAGCTTATATTCACGGTCCCAGGCTGAGATTGAGCTGCTACCAAGAAAATACAGAATAAACAGTGACTAGTACAAATAATAAGCTTAGAAGGAATGATTTATGGCAATCTGGAAACATTGAAACCAATTCACACCTGATTCTATTGCTATATGCCTGCACTAGCTCATCTTACCACAGGTAACAAAGGGCTATAGAAGTGATTAAAAAAATATTTTGAATCTCTTCCTTCTTAGCAGTAAAGGCACATGAATTTCGGGTAAGATTCCTGAAAATACATGAAGATATTTCAACAGATGCTACCAAGGTCTACAAGTCTGGTCTGCCTCACATCTTCAAGTTAAGTGTACCATATGAGAGTTCTTCACTCTTCAAGTTAAGTGTACCAGATGAGAGTTCTTCACTGAGTCTCAAAATATTATGCCAGCATTTTGGAGAGCAGGTACCTCAAATTCATCTAAATATTTCAACTGCAATCTCTTATTAATTTTGAAGACCTTGATTAAGTATCCTCCAGAAACTTTCTCAGGGGCTTCACTGTAAAGAGTTCACAGTTTTTCATATTCACAGAGCTTACAATGTTCCTTGTGTGACACTTTAAATGGTTTCAAAAGTTCCTTGCAGTGTCTCCTAATCCCAAAACACATTGCTTTACGACTTGTACTTTTCATCTAAATCTAAACAAATCAAAAGGTACCGAACTTTACTGTTCGTCCAGTAGATGACAATCAATAGTTTTGAGATTTTTGTGATTAGTTATGAAGCTGAAGAGTAAACCCAACCTATCACTAGACTTGAAATTGCTACTAATAAAAGGTTATTGTAGGATCTTATGTATGGTTCTTATCTATAAAAGAATAATCCCCAATTTACCTAAAGTAGGATATACTGAAATGATGTTCATTGAACTGAATATTACTCTAGAAAGTGGCATGAAGTTAAAATTGATGTAGATTGCAATAAACAAAGCAAAGTATAACTGTATCCATCTTTATTGTTTTATTAAGCTGATCAGCTCCATTGGGAAGGTTAGAGGAAGGACATAACTAGCGCTGAAGTCTTTGGGGAAATACTATATCAAGTACTTGGTTTGTATGAAAAAATATCTTATCTAATAAACTAAAATCTAAATAAATAAATAAAATGACTTAGACAAGATGAGTATAATTACCTCATTAACATTTTGCATCACAGTAACATTTAGTCGCCCAGGGATATCTGACAGCCTCTTCAAAAGTCTTCCGACTTCCACCTTCTTGGGCTTGATGTAAGGTTTCAGATCATCAACATAATATTTCTCAAGGGGTTGCTCAAGATTACAGGAAGACGTGCCCCACAAAGTGCAGTCCTACAATGAGATATGTAAATCTATAATATAGACTTTTCTGTCTCAGTGTAACATAAAAATGATTAAATTCTTCCAAATCCTTCATCTTAAGATTGATTGATTGATTTGGAGTTTTTGTCTTAACCCTTTTACCCCCAGGCTCTTTGGAAATTTCCAATCCTTAAACCCCAGGGGGTTATTTTTTTCCCAGCACATTTTGCAGTATATTTTTTTTAAATTGCTCTAACAGCCTTAATTTTTGTCATAGAGAGGTCAGGTTGGTCTCATTCTCTTGGAAAATGTTTGAATTTTCTCAAAAAATTATCAAAAATATGGAAAAAGAAATTTTTAAAGCATTTTTTTGCAAGGACGTACCGGTACGTCCATGGGGGTAAAGGGATGGGTTTTGTGAAACGTACCAGTACGTCCTTTGGGGGTAAAAGGGTTAAGAAGGGCATACATGATTTAGATTTACATACGTTAATATATTGAGAAATAATTTGCATATGATGAAATGGGAAAAGGAAAAATTGAAATCAACCTATTCTAATTTTGTTTATATAATCCTAAGAATACACAAGGTGTTTCAAAATAGCAAGCTTAAGATTTATCTGTGTGGTATATAGAACAGTATTGTATTATCTAAGATCTTTTTAAAAACAATACAGATCCAACATTGATATTCCAGCAACTTTGGTTCCAGAGCCTTCCTGAATTACCGATTTTTCCAGGTTCTGTGAGTTCATTCTGTATCACATCTCAGAATAGAAAATAACGTCCTTATGCAAATAACTTTTTATACATATCATTAGCTTCTTTATATTATTGGACTAAAAGTATTATTACTATTATTATTATTATTATTATTATTATTATTATTACTTGCTAAGCTACAACCCTAGTTGGAAAAGCAAGATACTATAAGCACAAGGGCTCCAACAAGGAAAATAGGTAGTAGATTGGCCAGTGGCCTGGGCACCAGCCACCCATTGAGATACTACCACTAAAGACTTATTTGGTGCTTTGATTGGGCAGACAGTACTACATTGGATCTTGCTCTCTGGATACACTTTATTTTTCTTTTGCCTACACATACACCGAATTGTCAGACCTATTCTTTACATATTCTCCTCCGTCCTCATACATCTGACAACACTGAGATTATCAAAGCATTCTTCTTAGCTCAAGGGGTTAACTACTGCACTACAATAATTGTTCAATGGCTACTTTCCTCTTGGTGAGGATAAAAAAAAAGACTTTTTAGCTATAGTAAGCAGCACCCTAGCAGTACCAGCTGAACTCGGTTGAGTCCCTGTCCCTTGTTAGGCTGGGAGGAAAGTAGAGAGTAGAGGTCCCCCCTTTTTTTTTTTTCATTTGTTGATGTCGGCTACCCCCCAAAATTGGGGGAAGTGCCTTGGTATATGTATGTAAGCAGCTCTTCTACGAAAAGGACACTCCATTGTTCTCTAGTTTTGGGTTGTGCCAAAGCCCCTGTACAATGGTCTTCCACTTCCACTGTCTTGGGGTAGAGTTCTCTTGATTGAGGGTACACTCAGGAACCCTATTCTATCTTATTTCTTTTCCTCTTATTTTTTAAAGTTTTTATAGTTTATATATGATAGATTTATTTTGATGTTACAGTTTTTAAAATGTTTTAATTATTCATTACTATTCTTCTAATTTATCTATTTCCTTTACTCAGAAATTATACACTATTAAATTAAAAGTAAGTAGCTGAATTAAATATAGCTTGCTGCTTGTAATCTGAATTAGTTAATATGATAGTTTTAAACTATATACAGTAATTAGTTTGTTGCCTCTTTTCTCACTTACGCTACACAGTTCTTACTTTGGAGCATTTATAACCAAAATAGTTTATATTAATGCAAATATCTCAGTATGTCACTCTCAACGAAACCATCGTTAATTAGTGAAAGGTATTAGCAAAATTAATTTTCCTTGTTTATCTTTTTTCCTAAAAGGGACGGGACGAGGGGGCTGGGAACCCCCTCTCCTGTATCTACATCCTGTGAGACATTGACAAACCTGCTGCTTCCTCCGATGCCTTAGATGACCGCGGAGGTAGCAGCAGTAGGGGATTCAGCATTATGAAGCTTCATCTGTGGTGGATAACGGGGGAGGCTGGGCTGTGGCACCCTAGCAGTACCAGCTGAACTCAGTTGAGTCCCTTGTTAGGCTGGGAGGAACGTAGAGAGTAGAGGTCCCCTTTTTTGTTTTTGTTTCATTTGTTGATGTTGGCTACCCCCCAAAATTAGGGGAAGTTCCTTGGTATATGTATGTATGTACATTTTTTCCTTTTACTGTAGAAAAGATTTTTTTTTTTAAATGTCAATAGAGCTTTTTTCTCTACTACTGTTACTATTGTTAAGTGTACAATACTCAAGGTTCATTTGTATCTTATACAGTTCTTCAATTTGCTTAATTTAAACCTGTTGGCTAACTTTACTTGTTTTAGCTTTTCTTAAATTTTACTATACTTTTATTTTACATTAGGGTAGCACAGTTCATCTAAATAGAGAACAAAATGTATGTTCATCTTAAAGAATAATTTTCTAATAACCAAAGTAATAAGTGATCTCAAGATTTCTGTTAATGTGGATTTTGGCCTTTGTTTCTACAATGCCTCTTAGCCATATCAAGGCAATTAATTCTCTTGCATATCATAGTTTATTTTCATTTAATTTACTAATATACAGTATTAACATTCTATTATGATCGGTACTTATTTTTCTCTTCAAAATAAATTTAATATTAAACTAACAAGCAATAATACAGTATATACATTGACACTAATGACAAATGCAGACATCGTAAGGCAATAAATAAATCGCAATTAGGCAGTACAAAAATGAGGGCAATTATATATCTTCCAGCAGTCCCAATTATAAACTATAAAATCTTAAATAGCAGAATAAAACTTTATGTTCAACTAAAGAAATCTCATTTAATGAAAGAAGAAAGGGAATCCCTTTAAATGCAAAACAATATATAAGTACAGTATTGTACACTGAGGTCCATGAAGAAATGCAATACAGTAACGTCTCACAACACGAAATTAATTCGTTCCGGAGTGGCTTTTGTAAAGTTATTTTTTTGTGTTGTAAGTCACATTTCACTTGCAAAATGCCTAATTCACTCCAAACCCTACAAAACAACACAATAAATCTAATATAAAGTCACAGTATAACCACAATGAAATAATGTACAGCCAAATATATTTGAACCATTCAATATACCTAAACTAACTGTTAGTACCTGTAAAATGTTATTTTCCTTAGTAAAATAAATTTTTGAATATACTTACCCGATGATCATGTAGCTGTCAACTCTGTTGCCCGACAGAAATCTAAGGTCGGGATACGCCAGCGATCGCTATACAGGTGGGGGTGTACACAACAGCGCCATCTGTCGAGTAGGTACTCAGGTACTTCTTGTCAACAAGAACTCAATTTTCTCCTCGGTCCACTGGTTCTCTGTGGGGAGGAAGGGAGGGTCCTTAAATTCATGATCATCGGGTAAGTATATTCAAAAATTTATTTTACTAATGAAAATAACATTTTTCAATATTAATCTTACCCGATGATCATGTAGCTGATTCACACCCAGGGGGGTGGGTGGAGACCAGCATACATGTTAACATTAGAAGCTAAGTATCCCGTATTTCATTTTAGCAGTTATTCAAAATAACAAACATAAAATAAATAAGTACCTGGTAAGGAAGTCGACTTGAACCATTACTCTGCCTTTTAAAGTACGTCTTCCTTACTGAGCCTAGCGATCCTCTTAGGATGCTGAGCGACTCCTAGGTGCTGAAGTATGAAGGGCTGCAACCCATACTAAAGGACCTCATCACAACCTCTAATCTAGGCGCTTCTCAAGAAAGAATTTGACCACCCGCCAAATCAACCAGGATGCGGAAGGCTTCTTAGCCTTCCGTACAACCCAAAAAAACAACAATAAAAAGCATTTCAAGAGAAAGATTAAAAAAGGTTATGGGATTATGGGAATGTAGTGGTTGAGCCCTCACCTACTACTGCACTCGCTGCTACGAATGGTCCCAGGGTGTAGCAGTTCTCGTAAAGAGACTGGACATCTTTGAGGTAAAATGATGCGAACACTGACTTGCTTCTCCAATAGGTTGCATCCATAACACTCTGCAGAGAACGGTTCTGTTTGAAGGCCACTGAAGTAGCGACAGCCCTAACTTCATGTGTCCTTACCTTCAGCAAAGCAAGGTCTTCTTCCTTCAGATGAGAATGGGCCTCTCTAATCAAAAGCCTGATGTAATAAGAAACTGCATTCTTAGACATCGGTAAAGCAGGTTTCTTGATAGAACACCATAAAGCTTCTGATTGTCCTCGTAATGGCTTTGTACGTCTTAAATAGTACTTAAGAGCTCTTACTGGGCAAAGTACTCTCTCTAGTTCGTTCCCCACCAAGTTGGACAGGCTTGGGATCTCGAACGACTTGGGCCAAGGACGAGAAGGAAGCTCGTTTTTAGCTAAAAAACCAAGCTGCAAGGAACATGTAGCCGTTTCAGATGTAAAACCTATGTTCCTGCTGAAGACGTGAATCTCACTGACTCTTTTAGCTGTTGCTAAGCACACGAGGAAAAGAGTCTTTAATGTGAGATCCTTAAAAGAGGCTGATTGAAGCGGTTCGAACCTTGCTGACATCAGGAACCTTAAAACCACGTCTAGGTTCCAGCCTGGTGTGGTCAACCGACGCTCCTTTGAGGTCTCAAAAGACCTAAGGAGGTCCTGTAGATCTTTGTTGGTGGAAAGATCTAAGCCTCTGTGGCGGAAGACCGCTGCCAACATGCTTCTGTAACCTTTGATCGTAGGAGCTGATAGGGATCTTACATTCCTTAGATGTAAAAGGAAGTCGGCTATCTGCGTTACAGAGGTACTGGTTGAGGAAACTGCATTCGCCTTGCACCAGCTTCGGAAGACTTCCCATTTTGACTGATAGACTTTGAGAGTGGATGTCCTCCTTGCTCTGGCAATCGCTCTGGCTGCCTCCTTCAAAAAGCCTCTAGCTCTTGAGAGTCTTTCGATAGTCTGAAGGCAGTCAGACGAAGAGCGTGGAGGCTTGGGTGTACCTTCTTTACGTGCGGCTGACGCAGAAGGTCCACTCTTAGAGGAAGAGTCCTGGGAACGTCCACTAGCCATTGCAGTACCTCGGTGAACCATTCTCTCGCGGGCCAGAGGGGAGCAACCAACGTCAACCGTGTCCCTTCGTGAGAGGCGAACTTCTGTAGTACCCTGTTGACAATCTTGAACGGAGGGAACGCATATAGGTCTAGATGGGACCAATCCAGAAGAAAGGCATCCACGTGAACTGCTGCTGGGTCTGGAATCGGAGAACAATAAATCGGGAGCCTCTTGGTCATCGAGGTAGCGAATAGATCTATGGTGGGCTGACCCCACAGGGCCCATAGTCTGCTGCAAACATTCTTGTGAAGGGTCCACTCTGTGGGGATGACCTGACCCTTCCGGCTGAGGCGATCTGCCATGACATTCATGTCGCCCTGAATGAACCTCGTTACCAGCGAGATCTTTCGATCTTTTGACCAAATGAGGAGGTCCCTTGCGATCTCGAACAACTTCCTCGAATGAGTCCCTCCTTGCTTGGAGATGTACGCCAAGGCTGTGGTGTTGTCGGAGTTCACCTCCACCACCTTGCTTAGATGGAGGGACTTGAAGTTTATCAAGGCCAGATGAACTGCCAAAAGCTCCTTGCAGTTGATGTGAAGTGTTCTTTGCTCCTGATTCCACGTGCCCGAGCATTCCTGTCCGTCCAGTGTCGCACCCCAGCCCGTGTCCGATGCGTCCGAGAAGAGACAGTGGTCGGGGGTCTGAACAGCCAATGGTAGACCTTCCTTGAGAAGAATGCTGTTCTTCCACCACGTCAGTGTAGACCTCATCTCTTCAGAAATAGGCACTGAGACCGCCTCTAGCGTCATGTCCTTTCTCCAGTGAGCAGCTAGATGATACTGAAGGGGGCGGAGGTGGAGTCTCCCTAACTCGATGAACTGGGCCAGCGATGAAAGTGTCCCTGTTAGACTCATCCACTGCCTGACTGAACATCGGTTCCTTCTCAGCATGCTCTGGATGCATTCTAGGGCTTGACTGATCCTTGGGGCCGACGGAAAAGCCCGAAAAGCTCGACTCTGAATCTCCATACCTAGATAGACAATGGTTTGGGATGGGACAAGTTGGGACTTCTCTATATTGACCAGGAGACCCAATTCCTTGGTCAGATCCATAGTCCATCTGAGATTCTCCAGACAGCGACGACTTGACGGAGCTCTTAAAAGCCAGTCGTCCAAATAGAGGGAGGCTCTGATGTCTGCCAAGTGAAGGAATTTGGCAATATTCCTCATCAGTTTGGTAAACACAAGAGGTGCCGTGCTTAGGCCAAAGCACAGGGCTTGAAACTGGTACACGACCTTTCCAAAGACGAACCTTGGGAAAGGTTGGGAGTCTGGATGGACGGGGACATGAAAGTACGCGTCTTTCAGGTCTAACGAGACCATCCAGTCTTCCTTTCTGACCGCTGCTAGGACCGACTTCGTCGTCTCCATTGTGAACGTCTGCTTGGTGACAAAAGCATTGAGAGCACTGACGTCCAGCACCGGTCTCCAACCTCCTGTCTTCTTCGCTACCAGGAAGAGACGGTTGTAGAAGCCCGGGGATTGATGGTCCCGGACTATGACTACCGCTCCCCTTTTGTAGCAAGAGCGACACCTCTTGTTGCAACGCTAGCCTCTTGTCCTTCTCCTTGTAGTTGGGAGAGAGGTTGATGGGAGACGTTGCTAGAGGGGGACTGCGGCAGAACGGAATTCTGTACCCCTCCCTTAGCAACTTCACAGACTGAGCGTCTGCACCCCTGCTCTCCCAAGCTTGCCAGAAGTTCTTGAGCCTGGCTCCCACTGCTGTCTGGAGAGGTAGGCAGTCAGATTCTGCCTTTTGAGGACTTGGAACCCTTCTTCAATTTGCCACGGTGACTGTCGGCACGGGTACCTCCTCTGCTGGAGGTTCTGCCACGAAAGGGCGGGATGAACCTAGACGCTGGTGTGTCCATCCTAGGTCTAGGCACGGAAGGTAAAGCTTTAGCCTTACGTGCGGAGGACGCCACCAGGTCATGGGTATCCTTCTGGATCAACGAGGCAGCCATCCCCTTGATCAGCTCTTCCGGAAAGAGACACTTGGAGAGCGGAGCAAACAACAACTCCGACTTATGGCAAGGAGTGATCCCGGCCGACAAGAAGGAGCAAAGATGTTCTCTCTTCTTAAGCACTCCCGACACGTACGAAGCCGCAAGCTCACCAGACCCATCCCGAATGGCTTTGTCCATGCTAGACATGATAAGCATGGCAGAGTCCTTATCCGAAGGGGAAGTCTTTCTGCTTAACGCTCCCAAACACCAATCGAGGAAGTTGAAGATCTCAAAAGCACGAAAGACTCCCTTCAACAGATGATCCATGTCAGAAAAGGACCAGCAAATCTTAGATCGTCTCATAGCCAGCCTGCGGGGAGAGTCAACCAGACTTGAGAAGTCGCCCTGGGCAGAGGCAGGAACTCCCAAGCCGGGTTCCTCTCCCGTGGCATACCAGACGCTAGATTTGGAAGCAAGCTTGGTAGGCGGAAAGATGAAAGCAGTCTTTCCCAGTTGCTTCTTGGACTGCAACCACTCTCCCATAACCCTCAAAGCTCTCTTGGATGAGCGTGCGAGTACAAGTTTGGTGAAGGCAGGAGCTGCTGACTGCATGCCCAGAGCAAACTCGGAGGGAGGAGAGCGAGGGGTTGCAGACACAAACTGTTCCGGATACAAGTCCCTGAACAAGGCAAGGACTTTCCGAAAGTCTAAGGAGGGAGGCGTAGACTTGGGTTCTTCTAAGTCGGAGTGCGGATCGTCCAAATGCGCAGCTTCGTCATCGGATACTCCATCATCCGAAAGCTGAGGAGGAAGTGGCAAAGGTGGAGCAGAAAGCTGAACGGCTGAATCCGGCAGCACGGGTGCATGCGTAGCTGCTGCGGATCCAACATCATGCCGCTGCTGGTCAGTCTGCGAGCTGGCAACAACAAAAGCAGAGTGCTGGAGCGTGGGAGGGACTGCCGTGGGTTGCGGAGCATGCCGCATTGTGTCAAAACACGGCAGCTCGACAGCACCTTCCCACTGCTGATGCGGTAGCTCACGCATGTCAA